>NW_024354875.1:9157034-9304691 GCF_902729225.1 Pteropus medius
GAAACAGATCCATACTCAACCATTAGTGTCCCACCGGGTTTTCTTTTGTCTCCTAGCTATTCCATTGTGTTTTTCTTTGTTTTTGTTTTTGTTTTTTGAGGGGGGAGATTTAAGCAAATAAATCATGAAATAATGTATTTTGATAGATGGTGTGTTAAATATTCTAGGAGTTTGAATTTACAAATTTAGGAATTTCGAAGTCAGAAATTTTATTCGATTTTTTAAAAGCCTAATAGATGTTTTCCTCCAAAACGTCTAATTTCTAGGATAAAATGTATGGCTCCTAAAGCAGATTTGGATTTTTTTTTTTTACATGATATCAACTTCTGTTATTCTTTTATTACAGAAAGAGATAGAGGAGACAGTAGGTTAACTATCCTTTACTTCAAAGTAGTGTAATGTTTGCGCTTAGGTCATTCTTCATACTGGATATTTTAATTTCTTATTTCTGAAAGAGGACTTTCAGAGGAAAATAATTATAATGAAGATTATTCAAAGTGTTTACTTCATACAATTTTAAAATATGACAAAGTAGAACACCATAAATTGCTTAAAAAGGCAAATGCTAAACAGGGAATAGACCGTATAAAAGATGTGTCACTATCTCCTTAATGGATAAAAAGGTCTTACAAACCAATAATAAAATATAAATATTCTAATTTCAATACTCCAATTGAAAAAGATAAAAATCTTTAGTCAAGAAATATAGATGAATCACATACCTTTGAGGAAAATATTTAGTTTAAACTAATAATCAAGAAATACAAGTTAATACAATTGTATCATCATTTCAAGTATATTTGCAAAAATATTTTAATATTACTAATTAGTCTTGTCAATGATATAGAGAAAATCTTGTTTATTGCTAGTGGCAGTCACTAGGTAAAATCTTTGTGGAGAGCAACAATTCAGAAATATGTATCAAGAGTCTTAAAAATGTTTATATTCTTCCAATCATAATTTTTGAGGCAGAATTTTATTTAAAAATATTACAAAAAAAGAAAAAAAGAAAAACAGACTCAGAAAGAGAGATCGAATTAATGGTTGCCAGAGAGAAAGTGTATGGGTAGATGGGTAAAAAGATGAAGAAGAATATAATCTATAACGTTGTGATAAGTTTAAACAGTGACAGATGATTACTAGACTTAGTGTGGTAATTGTATTGTAAGGTTTATAAATGTTCAATCACTATACTGTACACCTGAAATTAATATGTTATGTATTAACTATACTTAACTAAAATAAAAAAATTTATATGCAGCATGAAAAAAAGTAATATAAAGGCATTTGCAAATAAGATGTGAAGAATGATCAATATAGCAATCATAATGAGAATTTGAACAAATATAAATTCCATATACAAGTAAATGACTAATTCCTATTTTATACATAGAGTAGAATCCATAGAGTTGAATCCAAAATTTAGATTATAAATTTACATATTTATTAGCTCTTTAATAATTTAATAATGCGGGGAATCACACAAGGCTAAATTTAAAAAGCAATGTAAATATAGCATATACTATATGATTAATTTTAAATATATAAAATTGATAGTTATACATGTAAATATGCATAGAAAAAAGACAAAGTAAACATACGAAGAGATATAATTGTCTGATACTTGACATTTTATTATGTTTTTTTTCCATATTACTGATAATCAGAAAAAATAGCTATTAGTCAATAAAATATATTACCTACAAAATCACTATCAGTTGATGATTGTCTCCCTTCTACCTTCTTCTGCATCCCGTTTGCCAAACTGTTTAGGATTATTAAGGTCTCCATAAATGTCAAGTGTTTGAATCAGTATGCAGATATTTGACAATTTAGCTGAATTATCAGTGGTTATTTAAGTATGTTTCTTTTTCCAAACAACCAAGCACTAAGCTCTCCTCAGTACAAGTGTCCTTGAGTTTAATGAGTTCAAACTAAACAATTTGACCAGTACCATGCAAAAAATATGTTGAATTCAACAAGAATTAAGTCCAATTTCCCAAAGGCATTCATTCAGGACTTATTTTCAATTTATATAAATTAGCATGGCAAAATGAGTTAAACAAGGTTACAGGATTAAAAATATTTTTATTCTTGTATGAATTATGATTAAATCTTTCCCAATTTATACATATGTTGTATATAACATATACATGATTTATGTAATTATATATGAATATGTGTGTGTATCTATTTATCTAACCATACCTACACACATTTGCAAATACATATATACAGACAATATATGCAAACATTAATTCCTCAGTGTGGACAGGAAAAGAAGCCTATTACTTTTTCCCTTAAGAAACATTCTGTTTAAATGTTTCTAAATGTTTAATATTTGTGCATTATCTAGCCTCGACTTTATAAATACAAATCTTTAAGGTATAGGTTATGTTAACCTTCACCCTAATTAAGTAATAGATGAAATGCAGCAACCATTACCAGTAGAAATTTTAAGAAAAAGTCCACTTATGTAAATTTTTAAAAAGTATCTTTCCAAAGCTTTTATTATCAATTTAATATATATATTTTTTAAAAGTCATTGGTGATATAACATTTCACATGGCCTAAAGGATCACTGTTATTGTGAGTATGGCTTCTTTATCCCCAACAACAGCATCACCTGGGAGCTTGTGAGAGCTGCAGAATCTCAGGCCTCATTACTGAGGAACTGAATCAGAATCCGCATTTCACAGGATGCCCAGAGGAATCGAGTACACACTACATTTTGAGAAATATACTAAATGAGAGGAAGCAATAATAAAATTTAAGAATGATAAGTACATGACAAGCTTTGGTGCATTTGGTCAAGGGGTAATCTTTTTTTTTTACTAATTCTAATTCTGTTTTTCCTCAACAGTTCCTTGTAGCTTACTAGTCTTTTTTTTTTTACTTTAGTCTGCAATTTTCCAAGTCTTTGCAATATTCACTAGAAAGATAATATGTGAATGTAAAATACTTAAATATAAGAATGACAAATTTTGAGGCAGTTTTAACCTTGTTTAGAAGCCAAAAAATGGACAAAACAGGTTATGCAAGGCTGAGTTAGAAACATCCTGGAACAATAGTTGAAGTGTATGCAAATGCCCTTAAGTGTGTCATTAACCTATTAACGTTCCTTGGGAACACTCATCTAGAGACAAGAACACAAATTCTCCTTTTCCCTTTTTCTACCATTATTGTAAGAGTATTAAATTTGTAACAACCCAATGTTTTGTATTCCTTTCAGACTTAAAAAAAAAAAAAAATTACATACCACTTTTTATAATCTACTTTATCAATTTATGCTTTTACTCTGAATAATCCTTATAATTTTAGGACCACATGTAATAATCTAGAAATTTGAGAGAATCCTCAAAGCTGAACGTCAAAATGCATTTTTTATTTAACCGAATGTTAAGTTCTCCGTAAGTCCATCAACTTCAATAATTTATCTATCAACAAATTAAATATCTACACACTGAATAACTAAAATACCCAAATATTATTATAAAAAGATGTAATAAAAAGGGACATAAATTTTAAAAAGTACCTTTCAAAGATATCTTGAATTTATAAATTTAACAATGATTTAACAAAGTATATATTTGCTTATCTCTTCATTTATTGATTGCTTGTTATAAGCCAGGTACTTTAGTAGGCACAAGATACATAAAGATTAAAAGAAAACAAAAAAGCCTACATTTGAGAAATGTATAATTTGGTATGGAGATAAATTTGTGTTTCATTTGATGTTTAATGTTTGCTTTTATTTAATTCATTCTTTCTTCTGGTGTGTGAGATGATTTTTTTTTTTTTGTCTCTTCTAAAACATTTATAGGAAAGTAGATTAATACCCAGTAGACAATGGATTTTAAATAAGAGTTGAAAAAAAACAGTCTGTGCTTCAATTTTTGATCTAGAAAATAGAGATTTTTATGAATCAAATGTTCAAAGGTTAGAATTTAAGGCAAATCATAGTAAGGTAAATCACAACAGTTAAATATGTTGATTAAAATGCAAGAAGAAGGCTTTGAAAAGAAATGCAAATATCAGACAAGAAAAAATGGCATCACTCTAAACAATAAAAAAAAAACCTCTGAAAAATGTTTGCAACTCTTAATAGAATGAAAAAACCTAGAGACCCTTAGTCCAAAACAAGCCAGAATGAAAAAGACTGAGATGAAAAGAAAATAAAAAATAATCTAAAGCGATGATTAAATTAGGAATCTTGCAAGAAAGTTTTAAACTCATTTGCAGAATTAAAATCCTGATGGGAGGGCAAAACTAAAATTGCAAAATAACAAAATAAGGATATAAAAGACAACTTTCAGGTACTTCATTACAATGAAGAGAGGAAAGGAAAAAATTAAGAAAGTAGATGACATGAATAATGAGGATAGGAGATCCAAATTGTGGATTAGTATTACTTATAAAATAATTGGACACGTTAAACAAATAGAAGAAAATTACCTGAGCTTAACAAAAAATTATGATTGAAAGAGTAAAACAAAATCACTGAACAAGGAACCACTCTTTGATGCATTATGGGAAGCATTAAAAAGAAAAACAGAAAACGAAACAAAAAAATCCCTCAATATATATGTAGAAAAAATAAAAAAGCAAATCACCAAGGTAGGAAAAAATGAATTGTCTTTTGAAACATTATTGAGACTATAATCAAGTACAATCTTTAGATTTCTGAGGAGATACATCTCAAAAGGACTTTTGAGAAAGCCACATTTTAAGTCAAAAGCAATGAAAAAATATAGTTTAATATTAAAAAAGAAATAAATCTATGTACTTTAGAAAAAAACAAAATAGGAAAAAAACCTACAAAATTAAGAGTTCAGGAATGGGAAAATTCTTAGTATAAACTGGATAGTAATATGCCCTACAAGCACTTGAACACTGAAGTAATTCTAAATATATATTATAAATATAGCTACAAACATTGTATTTTAGAAGATATATAAAATATAAATGTTTTAATATAATTATTTTATTCTCAAATCCTAATTGTTAATAAACACCAGAAGTAGATATAAAAGGAGAAAAAAATGTTCTAAATTCTTATTTCAAATAGAATAATCTTAAGTTATAACTTTCTTTTGATTGTATCAATGAGAGAGAAATGTAGGTTAAATGTGATTTTGAAAAACAAAGATAACTACTAGCTGAGTTTTAAACAACAGAACACATACTTTTCAAAAAGATATATCCTTATCCATATTAAACTGACAACACTGATAAAAGAAGTAACGTTGAAGCATAGACAAAGGGTCATAGTCCCTTCATATTGCTGAAAGGAAATTTGGGAACATCTATTATTATCTGTAAAATTTGCTTCTATTTGATACAGTAGTTCTACACCTCAGGATTATTGCAAAAAACATCATAAGTTAATGAAAAATGTGATGTTTATCATGACATTGAAAACAACAGTAATTGGACAGAAAAGCAATGTCCATCTATAAGGTATGGGTGAAATAAATGCCATTGGCTGGAATACTAAGGAGATATAAAAAATGGTGTAAGATAATTAAATGTTCACAAGTCATTAAGTAAAAAAATAAATCTTTATTAGGAGTCATCTCATTTTTGTGAAAAAAGATGTCACAATAAATATTCCTATGCTGTTAATGTTAATATGTTAATGGGGATTATGAATGATCTGTATTTTCTCTGTATTCAAAATATTTCACAAAATTACTTATATTACAGCAAAATTAAAAAAAAAACTATTCAACAAAATGTTATTTTAAAAGAGCATTAGACTATATTTTTAGATGGAGATATTTTTAATTCACTTGCTAAGTAGATCATTTTGATTAAAAAGTTTGGAAGGTCAATATAGAATAAAAATGTATATTTTATTACAGTATACATTTAACGAAAGAAAGCAAAGACATTTTACAAATAGCTTTTGAACCTGTTATTCAGTTTTCAATTTCTGTGGCACCTTGCAACAGAGAATGGGAAATGTAATTATAGAATGTATTCTGATGTCACAAGAATCAAATTTTCTGAGAAGTATATTTTTATAATATTCTTTTTCTTCATGTCTAAATTACCTTAATAAGGGTGTTTTCTCTCTGACTGTTGTTCTATTTCATTTTTCTTTTATATTTAATTAACAATAATTTTGTTAACCACTGATTTGGTAAAGCTGACACTAACTGTGGGAGGAAAAAAAATGAGAAAATAAATAGCTTTCAGTGAGCTTCATTCTTACAAGTCTTTCAAATCTCATAAATTGGCAACCACTGAGTTCTGAGTATTTCATTAACTAAAGCCCAGGATGGCAGCAAAAGAAGATAATGCATGATGCTGGGAGTAGTCAAGGGAAAAGAAGGAAATCTCAAACCATTCAGAATGGGGAGAGGAACATACAAGAGATAATCTTCAGTTTTTAGAATTTGACATATGCTATCCATAGTAATGGCTATTAGTTCTCTGTGTGCTTTATTATATTTTGTTAACATGATATTAAAAATAAAACATTATATACATATCTGTATAGACATATCTTTAATACGCAGTAGGCTCTCTTTTATACACAGTGTATAAAATGAGAAAGATGTGTAAGTCTATAGCATTCCTCTAATTTAGAGAGGTAAGAAGGTTATCCAATGGGAGAGATTAGGGAGTGATAGTGGTTTCAAACACGTATTGATTATATCAGTTATGTTTGCATGTCTGCATGCCTCTATGAATAAGAAGGATTATTTGTTTTCCTTTAAGCACCATTCTTTAGAGTTAATAAGACATTTATAAGGGATAGTATTTTAAAATTAGTAAATATTGATTAAATTAAAAGGAAACACTCAGGCTAAATGCCCTAGAAAGGGTGAAAGCCATATTGGAAGATGGAAGAAAATCAGAGTGAACATACATAAACAAAATCAAACAAAAAGACCTCCCCAAAACAGAAAATTAATACCTCTATCTCAATAAATTAATGTAATAATTATTTTTTTTTGCTTCCTTGTTTGTTTTTTTTATAAAATTACTACATGATGGCAGAGTTGTAGTATGACATACTTTTGTATCCACTGTTGGTGTAAGAAAAATTGTGTTTTCATAATTTTAACCAAGTAATTTCATTTATTTTAATCTATCTAAAGAAATAAGATATGCAAAACATGTTTATTGCAGCATCATGTATGATATTATTTACATCTAAATATGTAATATTAAGGATAAATAATACATCATTGTAAAAGTGTAAGATGGACTACCTACATTTAGGCAAAATGATTTCAATTATTAAAAAAGGAGTGAATACATTTGAAAATCCTGGAGGAACACAGAGTAATATATCCACAATGATTAATTTGTTTCTGTGTAGATTTTCCAGAATTTCTAAAACCTTCTATCACTAGTACATATTTGTTTGATTAAAAAGTTCTTAAGTTAGTGTCATGAACTGAGTGGTGTCCCCCACAAAATTCATGTTAAAGCCCTAACTCCCAAAAAGACTATAGAGATATGGCCTTTAAGGTGGTAATTAAGGTTAAAAGTTATCATAAGGGTGGGACCCTAATGCAATTGTACTGGCGTCCTTATAATAAGGGGAAGAGACATCATACTCCAGATTCTTTGTGCGCACACAGAAAAGGCCAAGTGAGAACATAGCAGGAAGGCAGATGTGAGGACATAACAAGATGACAGCCTATGCAAGCCAGGAAAAGAGGACTAGAAACACCAACCTTGCTACCACCTTGATTATGAACTTCCAGCCTCCAAAATTGTGGGAAAATAAGTTTCTATTGTTTAAGCCACCTAGTAGGTGGTATTTTGTTATGGAAGCTTGAGGAGACTAATATAATTAATTTAACTAAAATTTATAAACCAATGTTTATAACTATGTATAAACATTGGAATTGTTACATAATCTGCTTAAGCAGAAAAAAAAAAATCCATACAAAATAGTGGGCATATTTATCACACAACCTAATAAGGTCAACAATATAACTAGATAGTAGAAAATTATTACTATATCAGATAGGTTTTCTACACTGTTTTTAAATATGGTTTATATTTTATCAGTGATATTATTTTTAAAAATTGGTGCCCAGGGGTAGTTAATACTATTGACACTAGCTGCAAGCTATCCTAATCCTGTTAGATGATAAAATGGGTTCCCTGGGAAAGCTCTTTAGCAATGACAGATGTGAATCCTGCCTGAGAGAACAAGGCCGATTCTCTTATAAACCCATTTATACCAGAAACTAGAAAGGACTTCCTAGGTATGTAGTTCCCCACAGGTGGAAAAAAAATAATTTAGTTTAACCTCAGATAAATTAAGATTAGAAATTCATATAATTAATAAACAACCTGACAAGCACAGGACATATTTAAACATTTTCAAAGTAAATCATCCAAGTTTAAAATTATAGTAGAGCAAAGAGCAGGATTATAATCTTATGAATATCTCATATTATTTTCCTTTATTAATTATTATTACTTTAGTCAAACACGTTTTCACTTATAAATAGCTAGTTTAAATTTTAATTTATAATTGTCTCAGACTTTCTCTGTTGACCTTATACACGCTTAATCAAGGCCAGCTTGCTCAATATTGGCTTCCAAAACACTTGAAACCTGCTAGCAGCAGGTGGGAGTATTACAAATAGAGACCAGATATATAGACAATGTTATATTGTTTAGCCAAAAACAAACAAACAAACAAGGAAATCCTACCATTTTCAACATGAATAGACCTCAAAGGCATTATGCTAAATGAAATAAATCAGACAGTAAAAGACAAAATTGTATGATCTCACTTATATGTGGAATCTAAAACAAAACGAACCCCCCAAAAGCCACCAAACTCATAGAAAAAGAAATCAAATTTGTGGTTACCAGAGATGGGATATAGGGGGAGGGGGATCTGGAGGAAGGTGGTTAAAAGATACAAACTTCCAGTTATAAGATAAATAGGTACTACAGATATAATATACAAGCTAATGACTACAGTTAGCACTGCTATATGATATATAGAAAAGTTAAGAGAGTAAATCCCATGAGTTCTCATTACAAGAAAAATTTTTTTTTTCCTTTTCTTTTTATTGTATCTATGTGAAATGATGAATATTAACTAAGCCTATTGTGGTGACCATTGCACAATATATGTAAATCAAATCATCATGATGTATACCTTAAACTTACACAGTGATTTATATCAATTATTTTTCAGCAAAACTAGAAAAAGAATTTAAAAATAGGGACCAGGTAAAATTAAAAGTGATGTCTAAAAAAATCTCAAAAAACATAAGTTCTTGGAACTATTTAGAAGTGAAATATAGAGTGATAAATTCAGGTTTTTGGTAGAGTTGCCATTTCCTTCAGAAATAAATGATTACTCACATGAAAAAGTTTCTGGCACCATCCAAGCCGTTCATTTCCAAAAGGAGAAAAATCTACTTGTGGCAGGGCGTTTTCTTCAAGTAAAATTCAAAACAGGTGATTATTTTCTTTCTTATTTCAGTGACTCTCAAAGTGTGGTTTTTAGGCCAGCAGCAGCAGCAGCATATCCTAGGAACTTATAACAAAAGCAAATTTTCTGACCCTACTCCTGACTTAAGAATTAGAAACTCTGGGGTTGAGGCCCAGCATTCTGTGTTTTAACAAGCCCTCCAGATGATTCTAATGCATGCTCAAGTTTGAGATGCACTGCCTTAATTGAATTTTCAGGGAACCAAATTTTATTGTAAAGAAGCATATGAAAATAATCACCTTATTTCTCTCTTTTTTTCTCTCTCTCTCTTCATTTCTATACCACTACCTTAGTTACTTATGGATTTCTTCCCTAGGCTTATAAGCAAAACAATAATAATAATAAATAAAGCACGAATAATTAGCTAGAGCTATTTTTCACCAAAGATAATCAAAAACGGATAGAAAGGAATGCCAAGAAAAAAAAAAAAAGGAAATATCAGAGAAGCGTAGATTTTTCAGGTATCTTAAACTTAGGTTATCTTGAAGACAAATTTAATGAAAAAGCTCAGAATAATCACAAACTTTGGTGAAGTTGATTATATGTGTATGTTCTGATAAATACAAAAGACTGTCTTCTTTGGATTGTGGGTTATGTGAAATCTCTCATGATTCTCTGGTCACAGACAAAGCCTCTGTAACAGATGATACCTTTAAATGTGTACAGGTGCATTTTCAAGGATAGTACTATATTGCAGCTAATGTTCTCAGAGCGAAAGTCATCTGAAGTGGTTAGCTCAGAAGACTCTAAGCAGAAAGCAGGAACTAGCTTTCTAAAGGACTTCATTTAAAACTCATCTTCCAAGTAAGAATGATGGCAGTCTTTCAGTTTCTTCTCAAGAGTCCTTAAGAACAGGGATGCTTCTCTCCTTCAAAAATAGGAGAGAAGCAAATCAAAATGAATGCACAATAGGACAGAGACAAGTGCTTTTACAAAGACCCACTTTGATGCTTACAAGGGGCTTCAATCATGGAACCAAAAATCCTTTGGCTCTGTGTGAATATCTTTCCCCTCTTTCCTTCTCTCTCTCTCCTCTCTCTTTCTCTCCTTTTCTTTAATACAAAGAAGGTCATTATTCCTCTCTTACTATTTTTTAAACCCCATGGCAACTACCATGACAACAGGAAGCCTTATAGCCTTGTACATATACTATGTTTGATCCTCTTTTCCAGTTAGTTGAACCTGAGAGAGAGTATAGGAAAGAAAACAAACCCCTTGAATACAGTTTGATAAATTATTAACCTTTTTACACAAGACTTACAGAAAAAGAGAAAACAGAACAATTTTTATTATTCTGAGTTGGACTTTACCTAAGGGAAAATAATGGATAGAAATTCCACTAGAGATAAGCCACAGATATAATAAAGTTTCGAGTCAAAAAGACTTTAAAGAACAATGAATGGCATGTGCACATACATATAAACAGCAAACAGAAACCTGCCAACATTTGGCTCTGGGGGAGAAATGACCTCAAAAGTCTAGGAATGCATGCCTTTAGTCTCTAAGGTCTGGCTAGACTGTGAGAGAAAGCTAGACAAGCTAAGTTTAATGAGCTATAATATTAAGCAAAGTTGCATAAGTCACTATTTTTATTTTAAGACAGAGCTTGCATAAGCACTTTCATTCAAAAAACTTGTGAATTTTGTCTGCAACCACTTCTAAACCAAGCAGGAGAAGGAAGTTGAATTTAATTGCTGAAGTTATTGGGTAGGCTCAGATAAAATGGTCTATACTCCTTAAACCTCTGTAAGTAATTTCACATTTTTCTCTTCTCTTAAGACTTATACATATTTGTCAGATTTGATGAATAGACTGTTCATTTTCTTGCCCTCAGGGGTTGCTGTACTTTCTGTCCTGCCCTTAATTTTATAGCTTTATTCTATTACTCACTCTTTCCCCTAGGTTGCTAAATATAAAGTAAATGGTTGAAGTACAAGATTTTGAGAGCAGTCTTTTTGAATGAGTTTGAGTTCAATGAATGGACAGGCAAATCTGACATTAAACCTATGGCCTATGAAGAAAACATACCTTTTCATATTTTCTCTGATTTAAGTTCACTCTGCAGGGGCAAGAAAATTAAACAGGAATTCCACTCTCTGGGTGAAACATGCCCCATTTTTCTTTTCCATAGTAATTTCCATTGAATCAAAAGAAGCTAATTTGTTAAACTTTTGTTGGTTCTAAATTGGCACATTTTTAATCAACCATCTTTTGCATGGTTGATTATTCTGTTCATAAAATCAGAGAAGACAATAATCTACCAGCCAATAAACAGTGTAAAAGAAGAATTTTGGGATACTATAACTTTTTTATCTCCTTGACATGCTTATCCCAGTGTACAACAAATTGGCATGTATTTTCTTTGAGAGGTAACACAGGGTATAAAGTCAACAGTGAAGCCGGTTGTAAATAACCCGATAAATGTCATATTAAATATCCTCAGGGTATAAGGAGCCTCAAAATAAGAGCGTGTGTGTTGTGTCAATCACGTTTTAGAAGTTTCTATGTATTAAGAAGTCATTAGACAGTCTTTGTATGCACTTTAGCTTTCAATGGTGTGTCATGTCGGTCTGTGTTATTGTTGTTTTGTTTTAGAGAAATTAATCCTTAGCATTTATACTTGAATCTAAATGGGGGAGATTTTCCAGGCTGATTTTCTCATGCTTGAGTTCTCTTTTCCTTATTTTCCAATAAAGTATCTCTTTATCCCTCATCTAACTAACACATGCAACTTAGAATTTCATTTTATTTTTCACTAAAGGTGGCATTTTAAATATAAACTTTAAAGAGAATTTCTCTTCTGTATTTCTTTAATTCAGATTAGAGTATATTTTAATTAAGCAATATCCCAGCTGTTCAGAAATAAGGAGAAAATGAATTATTGCTCCTTATTTAAAGAATGACCACCATTTTGCTGCCATTAGAAACTATTCATGGTTAATCATGACAGTGTTCCATCAGTTGTCATTGTCTACCAAAAAAAAAAAAACAATCAATGTGAACTCATATATTTTATAGGGCAACGCTTCTTTCATAATATTTGAATTGAACTGAAAATTTACCAAGATTTCTATTCATTTGACTAAATTATAATTGTACTAAAAATGACCAGGATTATAGTGCTTATCACTGTACCATTATAATAAAGGATAGATATAGATAGATAATATTATACACCATATAATTAATTTACTTCCCAAGTCCTAAGAGCTATTAACTATACCTATTTTACAGGTGAAAAAACAATGAGAGATTTTACAGATGACAGATTACAACCATATATAATTCAGGGTCACTTAGGTAAAGATGAGATTCAAAACCCAGATAGTCTTATTCCAGAGCCCACATTTTACTCACTTTGTTTTTCTTAGCTAATTCATATTTCACGTGATAGAAGTTAGGCTGGCCTAGAATATAGACTAAGCCATTGGTCATTTAAACTTTGAGTTAAAAGACAACACAGGGATATCTGCCTGTTCCACTGCACAGATCATCTCTGAACTACTTTTAATGTTAACCATGAACAGCACTGCTATTTCTCAAAGTTAAGATGGTGTCTTTCAAAGCCCTCTGTGAAAATTGGTATATGTTTCCTTTGAGGGGTAACGCAGGAATAAAGTCAACAGAGATTTGCTTCTGAGATTCTGTAATTCTTACCATGCAGACAGCAATGCCTTAAAGAAATGGTACATACAAAGTGTTAGTTTAGATCAGAGGAGAAAGGCAGATGTGTAACTTAGCACATTAACACTGGAAATCAGACCTCATGTGGAAAACAATAGTAGGTGGCTTTGGATAGTTAGGACAATGAAACTCTGGATTGACTGAAGTTAGAAATGGTGCTGGGAGAATAGTGAAGATCACTGTCACCTTTTACACTCAATCCTGGTAACAGTGATAATACTAACCAACCTAGGGAGTTAAAGTAGACATTTTTTCATAGCTCTGTAATCAGCATTTCTTCCCACCTTTCAACTGAAGTCACATTTTGCATGTGCTGTGACACTTTAGTCTCACTATGTCTTAAAGTTGGTCCATCTTAAAGAGGGTTGTTGAGGAAGAAACTGTTAGAGCAAGATGGAGCATTGAAAATTCTCTAGTCCTATTCTTTAATGGCCAGAGAAACTAATGTCAATAAAAGCAAAGTGATGACTTCCAAGTCACTCAGAGACTTATTGGCCAAATGCTGGATACAAATTCAGTTTTTCTCTATTGAAGACCACTTGCAGACAAAGAGGTAGCATGACATGTTAAAGTATGAAATGAGAATCAACAGGAAATAAAGGCAATTCAGTCTTTACATAGTAAACTAAGTCAGTTGATGTCTTTAGGCTCGGTTCTGACTTTTCCCCTTTCCTCAATTTCAAAGTGTTGTTTTACTTTCAGGAAAAGTAGTTGTTGTTGTTTTTTTTTTTTTAATTTTCCTCCTGCAATAGCTGTGTGCATATATACATATGTTCCTTTTTGTAATTCTTCTATGCATTCTCTATACACCTCTCTTATTCAATTTCACCAAAACGATGGATCTTATACTAACTTTGAATCCTCACTTCTCAAAATTTGTGACCTAATTATGCATAAGCATCACTATTCTCAGTTTTTCAATGGTCAAATCAAAGAAAATTGGACACTACTACATTACTTCAAAGCTGAGACTTGAGAAATATTTCTTAGATCTGCAAATGGCATGCTCCCCCTGAGTATTTAATAATTGTGAACTAATTTTAATATATTCAAAGTCAGAGCCTAAGCCGTTTCATTAGAACTTAGACTGCTATCTATAAACTCAGCATCGTAACTGACCACCACAGCTATAATTAGAGAGAAATATTCTTTTTTATTGCCAAAAAATACATTTTGTCTTTCTCTGAACATTTTTTCTTTCAAAATGGATTTGAAAGCTTTTAATCTTATGCTATTATTTTAAGAAGCATCCCTCTCCCACAGCCTCTTAAAAATGAATTCAAAGCCCAGCAGAAAGTGTGTTTAGATGCCATGAGTGGATGGAGGAGGTCAGTAAAGAAGATTGAACTTGGGATCCCTATCGATATGTATTCAAGTGTGAAAATGAGTTGCCTGTTAATAAGGTAGACACTTTATTTTAATGTTTTTCAGTCTTCACAGATTATAATTGCAAAAATAGCCCTTAGCTTGTCCAGTTGGTTAACAGCTAAGAGGAAAATAACCTGTAGGTCATTCTTGCTTAATTATAAACAGAATAAAATACTGAGTGATGGATTGAGCCATTGTACTGATTTCTAGTATTATATTATTATCCTAGAACACTTTGTTAAAAATAACAGAACATTATCCCCTCAAAAGCCCATATATACTCGTATTTCTTTTAATTATTTGTTTTTACCAGTTATAACTAGATTTTCTAACAGTTACTGGGGGAGTTAATGGCTTTTGGTGCAAAGAAGTAACTCCTCCCAGCTGGTCATTAATCCTTAAAAACTTTTAATGTATTCATTAATACTACTTAATTAGCCAGCAAACCAGTTGAACACAGTGCAAAACAAGTGTCCACTAACTTGTCTTAACTTCCCCAACGTGTCGAGGCCTTATTGGGAAAAGATGATGTTTGTAAAATTTTATATGAATGTAATTGATTTTTACATTTGCTTGATCCTCCCAAGTCAGTTGTTTTGTTAATATATTAACAGTTTCTCCAATGAGGATTCTAATCATGCATGAAACACTTATTCTTAAGTATAAGGAAAGTCTAACCAAGTTAGAAAATGAACTAAAAAACAAAACAAAAAATCCTGCATTGATAACTACATCAGAAGCCATCTGGAAATATAAACATTGTTTGGAAGAAGATAGCATATTGTTAGGACTTTTTTCTAAGACAATGATTTTATTCTCTGTTGATCTGAAATGTGGGTTTGTGTCGTTCCCCAAATCCATACACCAAAGCCTTAATCTCAAGTGTGATGTATTAGGAGATGGGCCTTTAGGAGTAAGTAGGTCACTAGAATAAAGCCCTTATAAGAAGAAAGATAGGAGAGATGCTCTCTCTCTCTCCCCCATATGAGGATACAATGAGAAAATGGCCTTCTACCAGAAATCAGACTCTCACTAGATGCTGAATCTGCCATCACCCTGATTTTGAACTTCTCAGCTTCTAAGACTGTGAGAAATAAAATTTTGTTATTTAAGCCACCCAGTCTATGGTAACTTGTTATAGCAGCCTGAACTGAGACACCTGTTAATCTTCATTTATTGATAATTCATCCACTAAGAGTAACATAAGTTCACAAATTTGTGTCTAAAGATGGGTGTTTCTATTTTGTACAAGAATAAATATTTAATAAATTATGGTATCCTCTAAGTGTGGTTCTCTGATCCATAGCATTAGCATCACCTGGAATTTGTTGAAAATGCAAATTCTCAAGCTCTCCCCCAAATCAACAAATTAGAAACTCTGGCTAGAGTTCTGCATTAGTGTTTACACAAGATGCTCAGTTAAATATAATACATGCTAAAGTTTGAGAATCACTATTTTAGAGGTTTCACTGTCCTTTCAATTTGACTATATAGTGCACAGAAGCAACTCATTATTAATATAATGTTAGAATGATCACCTGTGTTTCTCAGTCTGGGCGATGCCTAGCCTTGGTGTACACAGAAGAGGAGTAAAGTACCTAGGGAGATTTTGTTGTTGTTTTCTGACTCAGATTAGCCTTCTAGACCCTCTGAGCATATCCATTCACTCTTTTTTTGCCCCTAGATGTTCTTAAGCGAGAAAGTTTAAGGTCTTTCAGTTTTCCTATCTGTTAGGGCTGACCTTACTAACTTAAGGGAGCTCACAGATCTCCAGTCTCAACATATTACCATAACTATTCCTATGCCAAAAGATGTCTTTCGGTGTAAAGGACTTAAAAAGCAACTATTGAAATACAAATGCTAAATTAGGTGGTGGTAATATTTTAAACCAGAGTAAATTAGGAAATAAGTTTTTTTTTTCTTTTTTTTTCCCCCAAATGAATCGTTATTTAAGTTAAAATTCGAAATACTCTAGTTGTTGTGAGGTAAGATTATTTCTTCTTTCATTAATTGTACTTCATGTTATGATACTATGGGGATAGTGTAATTTAGGGTTGATTTTATTTTATTTTAGAATATCATAATTTGATACAAATAAAAATGGACACTCTTTTATCTGTGCCACCATTTTTTGGTTTGTTTTTTGTTTGTTTGTTTGTTTTTAGTTTACTTGTCTATTAAATCCAAAATTTGGGAAAATTCTTTCAACATTTATTGTTCTACATTTACCTAGTCAATCAATAGGCAGTCAATCTCAGAATCAGATGCTACAGGAACAGAATCAAGGTCAAGTGTGTTTTGCTGGAAGAAAAGTCATTGAAATAATAAAGGTTTACAGTACCCCAAATGAGGAAGACTATTATCACAAAGTAGGAAAAGATTAGAGGATAAGGTGACTACATAAGGACATTTGTGGAATGAGAAAGCATAACCCAAACTGGTGGAACCTCAAGACCAGGAATCTCTTTTAGGTTTCCTGACATTGTACTTAGGCTTTGTCTCTGCTAACTCCCCAAAATATTGTTTGCTCAGATTTTCTGCCAGAGAGTGTTTAATTAATTGCAAGCTTTTAAAGCTTTGTTTTGGAATGAAGTCTTGGGGGAAAAAAAAAAAAAACTATATCTACAAGGGAAAAAACATTTTGCAGTGTGCATGAAATACAAAGGCAAGATGATGGGTTATGAGTGTGCACTCAAGTAGAAACAGAAAATATTGAAAAACAACATAAAGCAAGCAGAAGTACCTTAAGCTTTGCTGTTTCAAATCAAAAGAGAGAAGTAACAACCCAGGTATCACTTTTTATGTCCAGAACTCTAAGCCTTTTGCTATTCTCAGAAATGTGTTGAAAGACCCCGTAATAAAACAATATTAAAACAAGATTATGATCGGCAACATTATTTCAGTTTTAGCATATGCCTCTTGTTCCATGAATTTACAGCACTCCCACCACATTTGGCTGACATGATAATTAAAATCATATGTTTAAAGCCTAATAAGAATCTTTGTTCATGAGTATAAAAGAACTACTTAAAAAGATAACTGGCATAGTAAAACACAAATTTTTCTTCAAGAGAACTGGAAAGTATCTATCTTTTTACAATGTGGAACTCTGGGAAAATCCAATCCCTTCAAATGCTACCTTAATTAAAATATTTTGACATCAATTCACACAATCTCTGTCACCAGATGGTGACCCTTTATAAACCTTACGTAGAAAATGTTCTTGATACTACAGGAATAATCTTCCCAGGAAAATCCAGGGAAAAGATTTGACTCTCACTGCCACATTGACTTACCTTTCTCTTTAGCCAAGGTGGCTCAGGTTCATTCAAAAATCTCTCAGTGGAGGGGAATCTAACCTTCCCTACTCATGCTATACACCCTTAGGCCATATGTTTCTTCTCAATTCCTCCATACTATTAAAATACACGTGATTCTAATGGAATAAAAATTTGTTCAGGAAGGAACCACAGTTTGGTTTGTGCTAGTTTTATATCACCCTACGAATAATCTTAATGTTTATGTGCTGTTGAATACCATATGACATGTAGGCGTCATTCTCCATCACTCCTGTAGGGGAAAAATGTAAAATGTATTTCAATAAACTAAAAAAGATCACTGCATATTCTACTTAGCATTACTTGTGGGTTATCTCAACCTTTGTTGTCTTTTATTTTCTATTTCACAGCTCTGTAAATTTTAGAAAATTAATAATGCGACTGATTCTTGTTCATATATATTTAAATTAGTTGTGTGGAATACAACTGATTTTTGCCCTGTAGATAAACCTATTTTGCATATATTTGTAAATTCAAGTCACTGTTCTTTATGTAACTATAAACATGTGGTTCTTTTGAGTTTACCTTGAGCTAGTTGTAACATCTCACTGTTTCTTTAATTCACTAATGAGGTAAATAAAATCTTTGACATATGTTCTTTGATTATCATAGGAGAGTTATGACTATACATTTTTAAAAAATCTTTAACACTCCTTTTTACTAAATGTCAGTTAACAAAGAAATCAAAGTCTCCCATCAGCATTTTTTATAGAAATAAACAAAAAAATCATCAGATTTGTATGGAAGCACAAAAGACCCTGAATCGCCAAAGCCATCTGAGAAAAAAGAACAAGGCTGGAGGCATCACTATGCCTGACTTCAAATTATACTACAAAGTGACAATAATCAAAATGGCATGGTGTTGGCAGAAAAACAGACACACAGACCAGTTGAACAGAATCGAGAGTCCAGAAGTAAACCCATGTTTATATGGGCAAATAATTTTTGATAAAAGAGCCAAAAACATACAGTGGAGAAAGGAAAGCCTCTTCAATAAATGATGCTGGGAAAACTACAAAGTCACCTGCAAAAGAATGAAACTAGATTGTTGTCTATCACCACACACCAAAATTAAATCAAAATGGAATAAGGACATGAATATAAGACCTGAAACAATACATTGCATAGAAGAAAACATAGGAACTAAACTCAGAGACCTTAAACTTAAAGAGGATTTTATGAATTTGACCTCAAAGGCAAGTGAAGTAAAAGCTAAAATAAATGAATGGTACTACATCAAACTAAAAAGCTTCTTCACAGCAAAAGAAATCATCAACAAGGTAAAGAGACAACCATGCGAATGAGAAAATATATTTGCAAGCAACGCCTCCGATAAGGGCCTAATATTCAAAATATACAAGGAACTCAAATGACTCAATAACAAAGAAACATATGATCCAATCAAAAAATGGGCAGAGGACCTGAACAGACAATTTTCCATAGGGGACATACAAATGGCCAACAAATATTTGAAAAGATGCTCAACATCACTAGCTATTAGGGAAATGCAAATCAAAACCACAATGAGATACCACCTCACACCTATTAGAATAGTTATAAACAGGACAAGTAATAACAAATGTTGGCGAGGGTGCAGAGAAAAAGGAACCCTCATATACTACTGGTGAGACTGCAAATTAGTACAGCCACTATGGAAAAAGGTACGAAGGTTCCTCAAAAAACTAAGAATTAATCTATCATATGATCCAGCAATCCCTCTACTGGGTATTTATCCCATAGACTTTATCCAAATTCTACGAAAATTAACTCTAACATTATGTAAAGCATTTTGGCAAGAGCCAGTCCACATAGCCTTGCTAATTGAAGCAGACCTTAGAGTTCAGACCATGTAGCACTTCATGTCATGCAGAATTTTATTGGTCTTATTTTGTGTATGCTCATTCCATGACCCAAGATAGGCTATATGTTCCTTAAGAGCAGAGGAAATAACTTTTTGTAACCTGTACAACAAACAGTAAATTATCAACAACAAATAGTAAATTATCAATAATACTTGATTGATTAGTACTATCAGTGTTAACATAGTAATGATGGCTTCATAAAAATGAACATATTTGCACTTGGGAATCAGAAAGACCAGGTTTTGAATCTTGACTGGCACTTACTAGCTCTGTGACTTAAGTAAGTCACATAATCTCTTTAAGTGGCACCTATTTTAGAAGAGTGCTAGGAAGATTAAATAAGATGCTGTACCTGATAAAATAAGATGTTATATATAAAGTACCTGCAAAAGAGTAGGACCTAATTATTTATAACTAATAACAGATTATACCAGCTTCTATTTACTGGCTGTTTACTATGTGCCAGATATCATCAATATTATTATGTATCATATTTTTATTATCATCATTGTCATTTTTTAAGGTGCTGTGAAGAATCTGTTTCTGTCATAGGTTATTCTCCATAGTAATTGTTATCACAAAACCATGAATGAAATTCAAAACATCCAGAACAGTTTAACTGGAGTGATTAGTAGAGTGGAGGAGGGGTTAGGACTGCTATACAAGAACAGACTAAAAGGACTAAAAACTAACCAAAAAAAACTTTGAAGTAGCAGAGGCTAAAAGAGGACATAATTGACATTTTTGCAATCACAGATGGTACAGATGTGGTGAACATAGATTTGTTAATTAAATCCTGAGCTACCAGGATGAGGGGGACCTTTTGACATGTAGACAAGGTAATTTAAAAATGAATTTTAAAAATCTAACTTTAAACAGTAGATAGAGAAGCTACTAAACACATTATGCTAAGATATCGTGAGGTAGGAAATAAGAGTAGAACAACAACAACAACAACAAAGAGTTCGGTCAGATTTACAAAAGGCGTAGCATGAAGTGACTTTCAAAACAGTCAAGGATGAGTTCAGAAAGATAACTAGAGCCTTCCATAATCTCACTGGGCTATTATTATAACAAACTGTTTGACTACTGAGGCTAAAGAATTGATATCCAAAATATGGAAGTTACTCTTATGACTTAATTGTTTTCTTAAAATAAATATTCAAAAATGCCAGTGAACAAAATTTCAATCTATTAATAGAACATACATGAAAATTAAATATATGCAAATTTATGGATTCTATTCATATAGATATTGCATAATGAATTCAACTGAATAGTTATTATATGAAATGATAAGTAAGCTAAATACAAAGTAGTTGTGGTAAGAGAAATGGGATCATTTCAGAAAACCAAAGAGCACTGGAAGAATTGGGAACTATCATGCTTCCATTCTGCATTTAAGTTTGCTGTTCGTTTTGTTCTGTTTTATTTTTAGTTTATGTAATTAATTATCATTCAAAACAGTTCCAGCTTCAGTAACTTTGTTGTAATCGATATGTTATTTGAACAAGAATAGGTGATTAGAATGTATGATTCGATTCACTTGTATTTATTTTCCATACATGATATTAAAGGAGCATTAATTTTGGCTTTATGAAAAGAGTTTGTGATCTGGGCATGTTTATACAGTCTCAGAGACTTTGGAAATTCTATGGGATCCCAAAGAGTTTTGTAAGTACCTGATATGCTTCCAAAATCTTAGCTTTCTAATATAGTCCTATCTATAGTCAACTGTCCAGCTTCTGGATGCAGTATATCTGCTCGTCTCACTCCACTGCCTGCAGCTCAGAGATAGGCAGAAAGCAGTTGAACTGACGGGAGTAGTGCTTCACAAGCATAGTGGAAACCAGCTGTATTTATTCAGGTCTTTGTGGTTAGTCACAGTCATTTTCTATCTTAGAACACCAAAGCGCTGACTGCATTTTCCACCAGGGTGTGTGTAATATGTCTCAAAACAAATTTATGGTATGACCATGAACTACAAAATGTAATGGGGCAGAAAATGCAGACGCACATTATTTTGCCTCCTACACAATTGGAATTTCTTCTTTGCTCTAGCAGCCTTTGAGACTAGAAATGACAGTCATTTTTTGTTGTTGTTCCTTCTTTACTTCTGCAGCATAGAAAAACATACAGAGAGATACAGGGGCTATATTTAGATCAACAACCACATCATCATTTATAGGAAGGAATGCTTTTACTGTTTAATGTTTTGGAAGTAAATTATTAAGCACAAGTCCCACAACGTACAGATTCACTAAGGTTGGCTACCAGTGGGTGGACAGGTAGGGAAAAGATTCCATGGCCTTTACCTTTTATTGTACCTCAGTCTTATAGAATCTTGGAGCTCTGGTTGCTATTGGACCACTTGTATTTTCTCATTTATTCTGAGAAATAAACCTGTGCTGTGGAAATTACTCACGCTTTACTAAAGAGAAAATTGAAGTTTAGAGAGGTTACAGAACATGCTCAAGGCCAAATCACTTAACCTAGATTTGTATCTACATGGATTAATTCCTTAACCTCCTGGATTCTCATATGTCAAACAAACTGATTAGATTACTTCATTTCTCTGAATCCAGATTCTAAAATTCCATGATTCCATAAAATGCTTTTCTAGGGTGTTAATCTCTTAGCCAGAGATAGTTTTCCTGTATTATTGCTTCAAATCGGCTATATTCAAATTACTTCTATTCAAAAAAAAGACTTTTAAAAAAGATATACTGGTCATCTAGCAGAAAATATCCAAATGTGATGTTATTACATAGATAGATGATTGATAGATCAACTGATCAATAAATAGATGATAGATAGATTAAAAAAAAAAAACATTGCTAAGAGACTTACTTAAAATAGAGTGAGGAGGCTATGAGGAAAATGCAGCTTATGCACATTTTGTGCCTCAGTTCTCAGAGCTGCTGTTAAATTGTTAACCTGCTGCTAAACTCAGCTCTTGGCTGAGTCATAAACATCCTGGAACAACAACTACTGTATGGATACATATGGACTTTACCTCCTCCTTGTAGTTTTTACCTCCCTTTTTTACATATTGGAACTAACTTAATCCCTAATCCAGCCAGCAATCTTTCATTTCCATGAAAGAATGACATTTTGTGGATTTGGCCTTTATAACACCTGCCTTTCTTTTTTCTGGAGCTCAGTTTGGGTTGCTATCTGAATCTGTGTCTCTCAGATTGTAATCTTGTTCTTCTAATAAATGCCTGAACTTCTCCTTTGGTTAACAATGTACATATATATGTACATGTAGGTATATGTATAGATATATATACATAATAAAAATCTTTAAAACATTTAAAAACACCTGTCACCATGTTACATGACATCAGTTGGCTGTCTTAATCCATCATCCTATTTAATCCTAGAGGAAGTCTGGTGTGGTATGTATTGTTTCCATTTAAAAAATGAGGAAACTGTACCTCAAGGAGGCTGAATAACTTGATTAAGTTATAGTATGTAAACTATATAGACAGTATGTAAAGACATTTGTGTTTAAATCCAGACATTTCTGGTTCCAAAGATCCTCGCTGTTTTTACTATGCCTCATTATCACTACTTGTTACAGTCATTTTACTGACTTGATCATTTTATACTAACTTCCTGTTATGCCTCTTCTGGAATTTTCTTTTCCTAACTCACTGTCTTTGATGATGCTTCACAATATCTCCTAACTCACTGTCTTTGATGATGCTTCACAATATCTCCAGAAAATGAAGAATAAGAATCTAGAATTCTAGTCTCCCCCCCCAATATTGAGTAGTTTGTATATAAATAAAAGAACACATAGATCTACAAATGCAGTGTGATGAAAGCATGTTTGTAAATTGTATAAATACTAACAGACATCTAGAAACAATGTAGAAAAATATAAGAAGGAACTTTCTAACTCACCTAAAAGATGTCTGTTACAGGAAACATAAAACAAAAGGTTAGAGACTCACTTTCAGACATGCTAAAAAGCAGTAGCTTTCAATCATTTTCTTAGCAGTATAAACTTTTAAAAACAAAATTTCACGTGGAAATTATATTTGTTTTTGATGAATGAGCGTGTTTTCTTCTTCACGAACACTATGATATTCTCCCAATAATGTGAACATTTATCAAATTACCTAACTCAGTCAGTGATGTGCTGATAAACATTTATTGACTAACTCTCTGAGAATAAAACAATCCCCAGTTTGTGGCATCTGCTGATTTCCATGGTGTAAACATTCTCACCATGGGCCATTTGAGGCTGTAGCAAGACATCTCTGAACTGGAGTTGGAAAGAGCTGTGCACAGTGCATCCTCCCAAGCCATTATCAGCCCTTTCAGCATGGTTCTGAATTCACCCCAGTGAATGAAAAGGGTCCTTTAGATGTGCCTTGTATTTCAATTGTCTCTGACTCTCTTAACAACATTAGAAATTAATTTGAATTAGCTAGTAACAGTAACAGCACTGCAAGTAAAATATTCCTAGAGAGTTTATCTCCATTTACCTTATCATAGATTGCTTTGTCAGATAATCAGGTCATTTTTACTTCACAATAGTAGGGTATTAATTTAGGTAACAGGCGTTTTTGCGATGACGAGATGAGGAACAATTAAAATTTGCATTTTGAATTGCAAGCCACTGTGGAAGGGCGGGCAAGAATGAGGAAATTGGATGTAGGGATGAAGATGAGATGCAGAGAACATAAGAGAACAAAGTCCCAGAGAAGAAAATGTGTCACTGGTGGTAGAAAGAGAAGGGAGTGGTTTTAAAAATAATTTCTACCTTCTCATTTTTTCCGAGAGTGCAAGTTCCAATGCTCCTTAGAAAACCCATATGACTCTCTTAGGATCTTCATCTATAAATCATTAGATGCTAATCCCTGCACTCAACTACCATCATATGTTGAAAAGCTCTTTACTTCTGAGATAAGATAAGGGGACTAAATGCAAAGGAATTAAAACATGTCTATAAAACAGGCCAACTAGACATTATGCTATGATGTAATGATGTCAAAATGATTAAAACCTATTCTTGTGCTGAACAAGTTTGAAGAAATTATATTGAATCTGTTTCTCTGCTATTTCCTTAGTTAACTACTACAGTTCTTTACTCAACAACTGAATTTACTTGTGGCAGTCTAAATAATGAGTAACATTTTCTGTAGACATAATTGAAATCAACACAAAAATATGGAGCGCTCTAGCAGCTCCTTAAATTCAGTCCATCCTTTTTTGCCCTTACAGATTTAGACAACAAAGTACCTTTAAAAACCAGAAAACAAAATAGAAAGTAGCATTTGTTTGAGGGAGTTTGGAAGAAGAGTATATCATTTCAGAAGATTTTAATAAATTCTCTACTTTAAACTTCCCTTTTTGTGAGTTATAAATAGTACCGGTTAGCTTTAATGAGAATGTACCTCCGTTTGTAATCAGACAGACATGGATAAAAGATTATCTATGTACGTTTTCCAAAATTCTTCAAGATACCTAGAAAAACTGTTCTTGCTAGCTAAGCAAGCAAATTGCTTTCAGTGGGATGATGATGATGATGATGATGATGATGATGATGATGGTTCTTTTCTTCATCTGATTTCCTAAAATACTTTTTAAAAAACAAATCTTAAAATATAAAAACATCTTTTTGTTTTGTTTTTCCTATCTAAGCAACTATGTCCCTGTCTCTTACTTTCATAACCTTTTTCTGATGGAAATTGGTCTCTGAGACATTTTATAATACGAAAACACATCAAGGTTGAAAAATATTGTCTAATTATCACCTCATTGAGGGTAGCTAAAAATATGCAGTTTTTGCTTATGTTTGATATTTACAGATTGCTCAGCCAGATAACTGCTGTGGTGAGTTACATAACTTGCACACCACTCCTACTGGTTTATTCATAATCATAGTGTATTTGTGAGAGATGATCGAAAGATGCTTATAATGTCATAAGTAAAAATTGGGTTTTTAAAAATATATTGTTTAAAGCTGTCTTCATATTTTCTAGAGGATAAAATTTCAGACTAAACCAACTTCTTTCCACTTAAACAGTAATAGATTTTTATCTCTGAAACTTTGCCCCATTTTCTTCCTTATGTACATTTATGATGAAATGACATATTCTTACCTATGTAACCTCCCTTATCTGAGACTTTCATTTAATCTCTTTTACCTGTGTAAAGTGCAGTTGCTTTGGTCTGTAACTGCATTTCTTCACGTGTCCCATGTTTTACGTTTTTGTTTGTTTGTTAGTTTGTTTTTTTTTGCTTTTGTAACCTAATGTCCTAAATGATATCCAGCTTTGTAACTGGAGTAATGAGCACTCATTAAAAAAAAAAAAAAAAAGGAAGAATTACAGTGTTTTAGACACCGATCACATGGGGTTTGTGCAAAACTCACCATTGTGTAATAGTTAGAGAGCAAAATTACCAAAAACAAACATAACATATGTTTGTGAAGACTGAGCATATGGTCAATGAGGAATGTGTGATCTAGGTAAAGTAATTGCACTGTCGGCTTTTCACAGAAGTTCTGTTTTCTATTTCAATTCAGATCAACAAATTTTATTGTACGTTTACTCTATGTAAGTCACTGTGTTAGAAAAGCCTTTCTGGAGAGAATTTGGAGAATGCTTTCTCCCAAGAGAATACACAAACAGGGGCAGATGTGGGAATAAGTAAGAGCCGACTTTCGGCAGTCAGTAGTCTCTTCCCAGGCAATCACAGAATCAGAGAATATTAAAGCTAAGGAGAAATGTAGACATCATTTAGTTTGCTTCTTCATTTATTAGTTTATATACTCAAAATATTTATTGGTCACAATTTACATGTCAGGATTTATAAGAGGCAAAGTGTGAAAAAGTAGCAAATAGTTAAAAGATACAGTCAGTCTCTGCTGCACAGATAAACTAAGAGATTTAATCTATCCCTAGTCTCATTAGCACTTTTCTGGTATTAGATGTACAAAGCATGAAGACATTTTCGTTAAAGAAGGCAAATCTATGACTTGAGATATTACTAGAATGGGAGGTCAGGGAGAGGGGAGTTCATTTCCAAGCTTGCCGGGAAAATCAACATAAAATGAAGAAAGAATTCTATAGCACTATACTCTACAATATCTGAAGATCTTACAGTCAAAATATGTAAACCCAATCTCCTTTATCACATTGAAAATTTCCTGGTTTGCATATTTTGAACTACTGGATAGACATGCTAAATCTTTTCTCAGTATATTCAGGTTTATTCCTCACAGAACAGACCTGTGCTTATATTCTCACTATTTTTCTGTTCTGTAAATCTATAAATTTTTAGTGTTATATCTTTGTGATTTTACCTAGTTGTGAAATATTAATGTTATTTGAAACTTGTAGCATTTTATGAAGCACAATAAGTCCTCCAGTAGACTAAGGAAAATATCCCATTATACATATGGAACTAATATGTTAGATTAAATGCTAAATTTTAAATACCAAGTGGAATTGTTATGGATATCTTTAGAATGAGATTGGCTGTTACAATGAACAGCTATTTAATTATTACTAAAATATCAATTATCAATAAGGTATTAATTACCAAGAAATGGAGTAAATATTTCTAAATTACCTTCAATTTTATTTTTCTCAGAATATACTAGACAAATGTTTACTCTGTTAACGTTCCATTAAAAGAATTATTTAAAAAATCAATCAATTCCTTAAAAATTAGATACTAGGACCCTCTAATATATAGTTAACAATTACTGTGATAAAGTCAATCTATTCAGCCTAAGTTACTTTTGAAAAAGTGATCACACTTGTTGGTACTTAAAAGTTATTGTGCATAGTTTTAAGTGTAAGAAATTACCTTAAATAGATCAATTGATCTAGCTAGCTATCTAGCTATCATCTATCTATCATCTTACAATGTGATACATAAAACATATATTTGCTATCTATGTTTATATACACATATACACACAAGGTGAAAGTAAAACTAAAGCAAATAACAAATATAATTAATTTGATTTGCTTCCTTTATCTTCCCAAAGTGTAAATGATTACATGCGCTGTAGGTAGAAAGAATACTTAAAGAGAAATATGGGATAGATATTTAATATTTACATAATGATCAGATTAAACCTGTATATGGTATGCATATATATATATATATATATATATATATGTATGTATGTATATATATATATACTTTTAAACTTGTTTTGCACAAGACAGATAATAAAATTTACATTTCTGTATATTGTAGAATAGATATTTAATTGAAAAACATCTTTGGATCCATGTCCTGACTCTTATACCACTAGCTATGTGATCTTTAGTAAATTACTTCATCTAGTCTTGTTATCAACAGTATAATATATCCAAGCAAAACCAGTAACATTTCCACATTAAAAAAAAAGTGTTTTTGTAATCCTATCTTTGATTGCTCTTCAACAGACTATGACTAACCATTCCAGAATTTAGTTTCACTTGTAGATACAACTAGAACTGGAATTCTTGTTTCCCATGTCAACTGAATGCCAAATTGTTCAATTTGTCATCTTTTCTCCTTCTTCCTAAACGATAGGGATGTAGAGATTATATAATAACTCATCTTTTCAAAAGCCTCAAATACAATATGGTAATTTATAATCCTTATATCAATAATATGGCACTCACTCTAAAATGATTGTTTATACAATTTTACTATTGTTTGTCACTAATAAGAATCAATCTTTTCTTAATTCTAATGCAGTTTTCTCTTATGGATGGCATACTACTTTTGATTTTCCTCAAGTCTTAGATGTGAGTTGGGAAATGTATGCAGCCAGTCAAATGACTGATGGGTAGATAAATGTGAAAATGGTAACACCTTTGGAGATCGAATAGATGAGGAATTCTCTGGTGGAGTAGAGACTCTCTCCAGTGCTCACCCATTTCTGATTTCCTTCTCCCTCCTAGCTTAATGGGAAAACAACATTTCTTATCCACTTTGATTTCACACAGAGACATGTGACTAGTTCAGCTAATGGTAAACATTATTTCTGGCTGAAATTTTTAAGAGCCAGTGCTCCATTTCCCTTTGCTCTTAAAATGAAGACCTTGGAAGCCACATATTAAGATGGCAATGTTATGAAAAGGAGTCCGCATGGCAAAGCACACTTTTTGAGAGTCATCGCACATTGTGTCAGTAAGAAATAACTAAATCACTGAGTTTCAAGGTTTATCTGTTGCAGCACCTAATAGTTATATACTCTGCCTAACATATCTGTAACCATCTGTGAGAAATGTGTACTAGCACAGGGAAAGAAGCCATTCCTAACACATAACGATGCATCACTGTATTGGCTCTGAGAAAGGAAATTATAAAGGTGATTCCTTCCATGTGTCAAAAGTGGTTCATAACTACAACTCCCTGCAAGAGATATAGAAGAGCTAAACAAGCCAGTAAGATGAAGGTCATTTTGAGTCCAATAATGAAAGAAAAAGGATAATCAGAATGTTAGACTGTCCAATACAGGAAAATATTTTTTTTCTTTCAAGGCCATTGTGCCTAATATGTCTTTAATTTAGAAAAATGGAGCAGAAATTTATGTGTACTACTTCATTTTATAGTTCAATGTATTCTTGGAACTAACAGAGCTCAAGGTCCATGTATGATGATCACCATAATACTTGGCTTTAGGAAAAGGGGAAAGAAAAGTTTTATATGTGTGAAAAGAGTATCTCCAAGATCATTAGCTTATATCTTACAGAATGCTGCATTCATATTAACACCTGAATTCCAAAAAAGAGAAATAAGAAAATTCTAATCTAGCTTCAAAGATAGAAGATGAAGTATGTGGCAAGTATAGTCAAAATAATTCACAAATATTTGGAAATTAAAAAAATTTAAGCGAAGCGCCATATTGATATTTTAGAGATGACTGAGATGCACTAATATCCCCTTACCATCTCTGAAAAGGGGATAGATAGTATTTGCCTTCCACTTGGCAATGAAGGGATTCTAAGAAGTAGGCTGATGTCTCTCCACTGTGTGTAATCACCACCTTATACTTATGTGCAAGAAGAAGACAAAGCAGCTTAAATAAGAAAGACTTATAATGTCAACCTTTAATTAAACACAAAATGTTTTCTTCTAAAAAAAAAGAGAGAGAGAAAGAAAGAAAAGGCTTCAATATCAGTTGCTGGATTACAACTGACCTATCTGAATATCCTCAACTGTTTGTATTCTTGTGCTGTGAAGAATGTAGGGAAATGAGATGTGCCAACAGATTAGAAACCTAAGGACTGGATTTACTCAGCTGTTTGTTCCAATAGAGAAGCCTAGTGTGGTTTTAACTCAAAAGCAGTATGATGTTGAATTTGAGTGAGGAGAGCGTGCATCCATGTTTTATTCCAAATGATATGAAGTACTAAACTTGGCTACATATTCTAAAAATGTTATTCTTAACTGGACTACTGATTTCTAATAAGCAATATAGTACGCTTTCTCACTAAATTTTTTTCCATGTATTTTTTTCTTATTTTGCAGTGTTTATTTAAAGCTACTATTCTAATCGTTTATATGATCATATTTTGATGCAACACTTTCAAATATGCATAAATAGATACAATTCTGTCCTAAATTTGAGCTAGCAAAGACCTATTCTTTGGTTGGTTTGTCTAAATGATAGGAAGTACCTGATGTCTGAGACAGAAATAAGCTTTCCTCTTCTCTGCCAAGTTCTCTTCAATATAGCATGTCTACTTCTACAAGATTCATGTGACAGGCTCACATTCATAACTCTTCAAAGAAAGATAAAACTAGTAATTTTTGTTGCTCATAACAAACCCAAGATGTTAACTATGTACCATCTAAAATCACTACTGAGCTCTAATTGTCAGCTCCCCTAACACTGATGTGATGATTTCTAACCTGGCAAGATACTGTGAGCTATTCTATTATGTTTCTGCTAGAGTCTCATAACCTGGATTTTTTAAAAGCAAGAATTATAGCAATGTTGCTGTTGTCTTATATTTACCACATATTTACAATTAAATGTGATAATTAGAAACTATGTGAAACCATTAAAATAATACCCTCATCTTAACGGTCATTAAACGATGGTTTCTAATTGTATTATTCTTTAGAAAAATTAATATACAACTTCCAGATAAAGATTGATAAAGAAAATGAGATATTTTCTAGGGCGAGTGGTGTTCCAGTTCTGTATTGAGACTCCCTTAATATCTCATAGCTGTGTTACCAAAAGATAAAACCATCCACTAGTACACTAATATCCTATCTGCACATAGTGAAAATTAAATTTAAATTTTAGCTATTAAAAATAACAATACTTTATTATTATAAAATAATAATAATGACAGCAAGAATGACCCACATACCTTTCATCAAAAAGGATAAGATCAGCAGCTTTGTGGTTGTTTAACAACTGTATTATCAATCAAGTCATGATAGTAATAGTGGGGCTTAGGTTTAGGCTTAAAAGAAATGAAGATAAAGTGATAAAATCATGTTTTGGATTAATAAGAAATATAGCAGTTTTAGTCTGTGTTTTCTTTCTAGTTAGTATAGAATAGAAACTGCTTTTTATAGGACTCCATGTGTGTTTTGGCCAAAGGGAACTGTTTGTACTTTCCATTTTCATATAGTGGGAAGAGAAGGAAAAGGTAAGAATAGCTCATGGGGTGGTTGGTACTGGTAATGTAAGGCCAAGGAAATTTGTGCCAATTTGGAATTAGGTGGCCTGATAACTTTTGAAATAATATTTTCAAGGCTGCACAGCCTCCCTCAGATGTGCCTCAAATAGGAACATTCTACTTAGAGGAGACTAAAAGGACTCCAAATGCCCTTCATTTTCTGTTTTATTGATGACTAAACCAGCATTGATATGCTATATTATAGCTTCTAGAACACGATAGTCCTTGAAGTTAGACAGCTAAGATCCATAAAGAATTCAAGTTACGAATAAAGAAATAGTTTAAGCCTAGGATTTCCACATTAACAGTGTCCCCCTACTGCTTCTTCAGATTCATTTTTCAGGTGTTAATAGATTGGACATGCATAGTTTGAATCATTACCTCATTGTTATTGATGCATAGTTTGTCTCTGGAGATAAACCCTGAATTTATCTTTATGCATGTTTTATCATGAAAAATTACCAGTGAAAGACTCTTGTAGAGATTTAGTTATTTAATTAAAATAAATGCATTCTGTTAATGAATAGAATTAAGTCTACATTGTGCATTCCTTGATTTTTATTTGTATTTAAGGTTTTTCTTTTGTTTTTGTTTTTTTTTTAAGTTTTCCTCCAAATTATCTTATGTATTGTTCTTATGACCTTAAGTGCACTTTAGAGTAGTTATTTCATGCTGTGTTCTACCGCACCCTGGGAATTCTGGAAAGGCTCATCAGGGGCCCTTGTGAGCTGGATTGTGGGTAGGTAGCAAATGATCAGGGGCCCTCATTTCCATCCAACTTCAACACTAATCAAGATTGTATCTCATTTATAGACTAGGAATCACCATCAAAAAGAGAAAACTAAAAGGAAAATATTTTGGAAGCAGAACCTTTAGCAGTGCTATCTTACATCATTTTTCATTAAAGGCGTTGAATAATGAAAAACTATTTTACAAATATGACAATGAATTCCTTGGAAACAACACATTTGATATTTTATTCATTCTATTTAAAAATGGTTTAGAAAAATCTAAGAATACTAATTTTATACGTGTTATAACAAGATACTAAAGATGAGATGAATAGAGAAATTGATGTGACAAAAAACTTGAAATAAAGGGATACCTCATTTTATTGAGTCTCACTTCATTGCGCTTCTCAGATATTGCAGTTTTTACAAATTGAAGCTTTGTGGCAACACTGTGTTGAGCAAGTCCATCAGCACCATTTTTCTAACAGCGTATGCTCACTTCGTGTCTCTGTGTCAAATTTTGGTAATTCTTGCAATACAGTTATACACAGCATAACAATATTTCAGTCAACAACAGGCCGCATATATGACAACGGTCCCATAAGATTATAATGGAGCTGAAAAATTGCTCACACCAAGTGACATTGTAGCCATCATACAGTCATAGTGTAAAGCATTACTCATGTGTTTGTGGTGATGCTAGTGTAAACAAATCTACCATGATGCCAATTGTATAAAACTATAGCATATACAATTATGTATAGTACATAATACTTGATAATGATAATAAATGACGGCTATTAGTTTATGTATTTACTATACTATACTTTATATGGTTATTTTAGACTGTACTCTATTTATAAAAATATTTGCTGTAAAACAGTATGACGTGTTACACTAGCAGCAACCCTATACATCTTCTATTTACCACATCTCCTGGTTGCATTATTTTCTCTTGTGATTGTTTGAATTGTGTGTGGTTTTGTACAGTAACATTCTGTGCAGATTTGTAGGCTAGGAACAATATATGATACCATATAGCCTAGGTGTATAACGGGGGTATGCTATCTAGATTTGTGTAAGTTCAATGTATGATGTTTGCACAATGATAAAATCATCTAACAATGCATTTCTCATAATGTACCCCCTTTATTAACTTACATATGATTGTATTTTAAACTTCTTCATTATTATTATATATGTTATGGTGATCTGTGAACAGTGATCCTTGATGTCATTATTGTAATTATTTTGGGGCTCCAGGAACTGTGCCTATATAAAATGGCAGACTTAATGGGTAAATGTGTGTTCTGATCACTCCATTAACAGGCCATTGCCGTGTCTCTCTCTCTCCTTAGCCATTCCTATTCCTTGAGACACAGCAATATTGAAATTAGGCCAGTAAATAACTCTACAATGACCTCTAAGTGTTGAACTGAAAGGAAGAGTTGCATGTCTCTCACTTTATATCAAAAGCTATAAATTATTAAACTTGGTGAGGACGGCATGTCAGAAGTTGGGATAGGCCAAAAGTTAGGCCTGTTGTACCAAACAGTTAGCCAAGTTGTAAATGCAAAGAAAAACTTTTTGAGAGAAATTAAAAGTTCTACTTCAGTGAACACACAAATGATAGGAAAGTGAGACGACCCGATTGCTAATATGGAGAAAGTTTTAGTGGTCTAGATAGAAGATCAAATGAGCCACAACATTCCCTTGAGCCAAAACCTATTCAGAGAAAGGACCTAACTATCTTCAATTCTATGAAGGCTGAGGGAGATGAGTAAGCCACAAAAGAAAAGTTCGAAGCTAGAAGAGTGTGTGGTTCATGAAGTTTAAAGAAAGAAGCCATATCCATAACATTAAAGTGCAAGGTAAACTAGCAAGTGCAGATATAGAAGGTGTAGCAAGTTATTCAGAAGATTTAGCTAAGATAATTGATGAAAGTGGCTACACTAAACAACAATTATTCAATGTAGATGAAACAGTCTTATATTGGAAGAAGATGCCATCTAGGAGTTTCAGAGCTCCAGAAGAGAAATCAGTGCCTGGCTTCAAAGCTTCAAAGGACAGGCTGACTCTTGTTAGGAGCTAATGCACCTGGTAACTTTAAGTTGAAGCCAGTGTTCATTTACTTTTCCAAAAATCCTAGTACCTTTAAGTATTATGCTAAATCTACTAAGCCTGTACTCTATAAAGGGAATGACAAAGCCTGGATGACAGCACATTTGTTTACAACATGGTTTACTGAACATTTTAAGCTCACTGTTGAGAAGTACTAATCATAATAAAAAGATTCCTTTTGAAATATAACTGCTCGTTGACAATAGACTTGGTCACCTAAAAGCTCTGATGAGAGTTACATCAAATTAATGTTGTTTTTTACCTGCTAATACAACATCCATTCTGTAGCCCATAGATCAAGAAGTGATTTTTACTTTCAAGACTGATTATTTAAGAAATAGATTTCATAAGGCTATAGCTTCCATAGATAGTGATTCCTCTGATGGATCGGAGCAAAATTAACCAAAAATCTTCTGGAAAAGATTTATCCTTCTAGATGCCATTAAGAAATTTTCCGATTCCTGGGGAGAGATGAAACTATAAACATTAACAAGAGCTTGAAAGAAGTTGATTACAACCCTCATGGTGACTTCATCATATGCCTGTATTATCAGTAAATTTTCTAAAGCCTCGTCATTGATATAAAAATTTTAACAAGTGATATTCTGTTTATTTAAAGTAATATTTTATTTTTTTATGTATCATCTCTATTAAGAATATAATTTTTACTGAAGTGATTATGAAGAGTTTGGTTAAAATTTTTCACATTTCCAAAGACATTTAGAAAATTATTAAAATGTAGACAGATATAGTATTTATTCTTCCTTTTAAATGCTAACATACTTAAAAATTAACAAAAATAAACAACAACAAATACTAAAAAATTATTTTTTCCAACCTTATCAGAGTTCTATTTATATTGTTTGAAGCTATATATACGTACAAAACCTGGGAACCAATTTAAAGATAGTATATAAGTATTTTAAAACTTTTTCTTAATACTTTGTCCAAGATAAGCATAATGCAAAAGCAAATTTCAAGTAAAACATAGTTTTAATTTTTACTGTATTGTTAAATTGTCAATCAAATTATCACGGATTGGACTTCGGTGATGCTTGATATTTATAATTGTTTCTTTAGCTTTAATTTTTTCATTGTTAGAAAAAGAAATTCCAAATGAATATTGAGGTTGCAACATCTTTCTCTATTCCATAGGTAATTTTCAGAATGAATAACGACTAGTATGGCACAAGAAAAAATGAGAATGGACATACAGAACAGATGTAAGCCTTAAAAAACTGTAACCATAGCATGCTAGCCAGAAAGCAGTCTTGCCCTCTTTTATTGAGTTTTCAAATTTAATGGTTTATTAATTAATTTAATGTTGTTCCAGCAATGTTGAGTCCACTTCCAAAAGATCATCCAACTTGTCAGTGAATCATGGCTAAGGTAACACATTCCTTCTTTCTAGTATTTTCCTTCAGAGTTACATGGATTTCCATGAATCAACTAACTACTTAATCCAATAATTTCCTATTATTTGGCTATTGCATTCTGTTGAAGTTTTCCATAATTACTTTAATGTTCCATTTTTTAAATGATAGAAATCCATCGAAAATTATGAAACAATTTAAAATAAAATTTCAAAAATATAATTCACTTACTTTTCATTTTAAAAGTCTATTAGCTTCCTTGTTAAAAAGGTTAAATGCCATTTGAGTTGTCTTCCCTGCTGATTACAGCAGGTTATCCTTTTCATTCATGGTTATTCTATATACATTGTCTATAACAAATTCTTTTTTCTCTGTTTATAGTCAAGTACTTTTTGCTGATTAAAATAGCTTCATATTTCATGCTTTATGAAACCTCTAAATATTGTTTTAAATAACAACTTGGCTTTTTAAAAAGAGTGACATGCTCTCCTTTCTAAAAGACCACCTGCTTTCAGATGACAATAGATTTCATGAGTAATTCTAAGAAGAAAAACAGTCACTACACTTTAACACGTTTTTATGAGAATTAAAGGATAACATGCAAGTACTATTCAAGTATATTGAATACTTTTTGTATAGTACCTAAACTGTCATTACTGTAATAAGAATTTCTAATAACAGTTTTCTCTGGTTTCACGTTCCAAGGTTAAGTGGTAGAATCACAACACTTCAGGAAAAAGTAAGCAAATAATATTATAACTTAAAAAAACATTCATAGTTATTAGACTTATTTTATTGCAAAAATTAATGCTGCCAAATTTTTAAATTTCTATTTTTATTTGCTTTTTCATTATAGAGAGTAGCAAATGAACTATTTACAATATATAATTACTAGTTTATTATTGCGAGTGAATGAATCATTTGTTGAAATTTATATACATTTAATGTATTTTGCTCTATATTATTAGAGATATTTAGTTACTCGTTTTATGAAACTTTATTTATTTTAATTTTATTTGGTGACATTGGCTAATGAAATTCGGTAAGATTCAGGTATATGAAATTTTATATTCTTCGCTTATATTTATTTTAATACACGGCCTCAATTATATTAGAATTTGAGGCAGCAGATTAGAATTTAAATTAATTTATTTCTCTTATTCTCATTGTTTTTTAAATCTATTCATAGATAGAGATGGATTTTTTTATCCCTATTATTTTCAATTAACTTAGAATATTGTGAAACTGAATTACTTGTTGATTAAGTAGCTATGGTTTCTTTGATATAATTAATAGAACTAGTCGAGGGAGGTAAAATTTAAGGCAGACGAACATAATAAATGAAAAATACATTAGAAATAAGTATATGATGAATAGTATTTGAATTAAGAGATTTAAAACAAAAGAGAGAAGAAACAGGGTGAGGAGGAGAAAGAAAGAAGGCCATAGATAATAAAGAATTAACACTTCAACAGTATAATAAAACCAAGGAAAATGTAAAGATGAAAGTCATGTTTAGTATAAGGACCTTCAGAATGAATAACAAGATGAAAATGGTATGAATAGTGGTTAAGAGGAAAAAAATGAAAGAGTTTGAAAAAATAAGACATGAGATAAAAGCAAGCTGACTATGATACAGTTGATATTTGGCAAACAACAATACATAAAGTACTCATTGAAAAATATCTATAAGGATATTTAGGTCTAATCATCTAATCATCAGCCTCCTTTATTTATTCCTATCCATGGAATTAACATTTTAGTCTGGAAGAAAGTAACTATCTCCCCATATCTTAAATGTTGGTATGGTACTCATGAATGTGTTTTAACCTTGACTTATATAAATCTCCATGAAAGGTCATGATCAAAGCCACAAGAGTTACTAATAAAAATGTTTTCACTTTATATTTCTGAAATAAAAACAAGAGAGTATTAATTCTGATTGGCACTGGGAAAGGCTTATTATCATATCAAGACAAATGCTCACATTTTGTAAAATCTAAACTGTAAATCATCTGATTACAAATCTCAAATTCAATAAAACACCAGGTGATGCTCTTTTTCTGTCAATCTTGATTAAAATCTGCTCAGAATGGAAGGCTGTAATCCTTGCCAAAATCTACCCTAATCAACTCTTCAAGTGTGAATTTCTCTGAACGAATCACATATTTTTTTAAAAAAATAAAATATTACTTCTTTAAAATTGCAGATTATTTAGCTTGTTAACCACTAAAGATTTACAATACATAAGATAGCATGTATTCAGGTACAAAATAACAAGATGCTTAAGAAACAGTTTATATTTTCAAGAAAGGTACAACACAATCTTTGATATATCTTTCCTACAACTCCAAATATATTTTTAAAATATGTAAGTTCTATCTTATAGTACCACAGTACCAGCAAAATAAAGTCCTCTGATCAGTCAAAAGAATTATACTTAAAGCAGTCTTCAGGGAATATGTCAAAAATTTAAAGTGAACTTTTTTTTAACATGCAAGGAACATTCTCTATTTGAGAAAGTCCACATAACTGTATTGGACAGAATTATTTTATCATAATCTGGAAATAGTCTTTTTAAGGCCCATCAGTATTTCTATCACAGATTTATTCATAGGTAAAAATAATGGAGTTGTAAAAGTACTGCTTTGAGCAAAAACCTGACAATGAGTTAAATGTAATTAAGTATTTATAGACTTTTCACGAGATTTATATGGTTATTTTTTAGGTTATTGAAAATTAAAAGAAAAGATAATTGATCTACAGTGTTTTCTTGAGTGTTGAATGTAAGTTAAAAACAGCCTGAAAGAATATTTGGCAAGCATAATGTGATCTAATTGTTTTTGGCACAGATATTCATCCCTTTTATTAGGATGTCTTTCTGGAAATTAAGCAAGGGATGTACCACTTATGCTTACTACATATTATTTACCCTACTAATTATACTCTCATATCTCTCATGCTATCACAGAATAAAGCCATACATATATCAAGTAAACAGTTCACTTATCTTTCATAGAAATATATTATATTGTGTGTGTGCGTGTGTGTGTGTGTGTGTGTGTGTGCGCATGTACACGTGCACCCCAGCTCTTGGAGGAAGATAGACTCAATTGTCAAAGTTAGTTTGTGAATATACTTCTACCTTTTATTTCAAATTTAGCAATTTAATTAATACAAAATTTATATTTCAGATCCTGCTTTTTTTTTTTTTTTGGTTGTTTTTGTTGTTATTGTTTTCATAAATGGTGAGATGAAATCAATACAGAAGAGGTTTAGAACTACATTACTGGGAAGCACACATGCAAATTGTAAGAACAGTAAAACAGGATGCAAGTTGAAGGGATATAAATTCCAGTCACAGTTCTGAGATTCATTATCTTTGTGTCCTTAGGCCAGTTGCTTTACCTCATTAAATTATAGTTTTCTGTGTTTTTTTTATGTTTTATTATTTTCATGTGGACATTATGTAGGTTGAACCTATTTTATTTCCTAGCATCAACAAGTGCCCAGTAATTCAATTAATTACTCTTAAGAAACAGAAAATGAAAGTTTTAGCAAGAATCTATCTTGAAGCAAAATTTACAAAGAATCTAGAGATTTGAATCTTATGGTGGATGTGTTCCATGGTTGTTTGAGCAGGCCCAATTTATCCTGGTGTTAAATCTAAAATGGAAGCCAATCCAGGCCATTAAAGAGTACATCTTACATAGCCAATAAGACCACTGTGATTCCTCAAGCTTAGAATTAACCTATATTTAATTTATTAAATCTATTTTTTTTAATTTTTATTTTTGAGGAATAACAAATTCTCCCACTCTGTCAAATACTAGTGAAGCCTGGAAAGTTTAAACAAAACATGTATATTTCTATTCATTAATCTAAGAAATATTTAACAATTAGAAAAATAGTGTTAATGCAAACCCAATTATTTGATTCTACTCAGAATGCAGCAATTTCACATTCCTATCTACAAGAATCCACTACCTCAAAAGTCGACTGTTTCCAAACATGCACCCAACACTGTAGTGAAGAAATTATCATTATTATAAATTGTCTTCTGGTTTAGCATTGTAGTAATGTACCTGACTGGTTTGCCTCAATATAGATGCTATTGTAGTCAGATATTTTGTAACTACAATTGGTATGGATTTTTCTTTTTTTTTCCTCCTTTTTTTTTTTTAACTTCAATTTCAACCTGAACATATAGATATGATTTTATTTATTATTACTATTTTTTTTTACTTCTTTTTACTTTTTTTACATGAAAGGTTCCAGTGGAAATACAAAGTCATCATTACTTCATTTAGCTGAAATTCTGGTAAGTTTTCTCCACTTGCAAACATGTTCTTCTTCATTTACGGTTGTAAAACAGATTCAAATATTTTCTCTCACAAATGCCAAAGAGTATTGACTTACATAATGACTAATCTTGGGAGAATTTTTTTTTTTTCTGTTTTTAATGATAACACATCCTTCAGGGTCTACTTTCCTTTTGAAATGCTACATTTGATTGTTCCACTGGTGAACCAATTAAATAAATGCACAAAAATTTGTTGACGTAGTAAAAAAAACTGTTACATGAAAAAATTCCAAATGATTGACTCCCCCTTGCTCAAGAAACTTTTTCTTTATTTATGTGAAAAAAGCAGGTTACAGAGCACTTGTATACCTTAATTTCTTAAGGTATATTGGATATAAATCTATAACTTGTGAATTCTATAAAAAAGGTACCTATTCAAATAATGACCAATTAAAGTTTGACTTTGAAAATAATCACATATACATATCTTTGCAAAGTTCTCGTAAATGGATGAGACTATTCTCCATTGTCCTGCATTATATCTTAAACTGTCTACCTACATATTCATCTTTAAAATGTCTGAAGACGAAAAAATTCATAGGCTGTTCACTGTGTGCACAACAATGTATGGATATATAAAAAGTAAAAAGATTCCTCTCCTTAAGGATCCTAACAATGTAATGAAGTACGTAGACTATTTGTTAAACAGAAGTGATAGTAATTTTATGCTTTATTCATACTTAGCTATACATAGAGCATCAATAAAAAAACAAAATTAAATTTTTTCAAGGGGGAAATGATACAACTCAAGAAGTACAAAGTTCAAACCTAAAAGCCTCATTCTTCAGTTAATTTTAATTTTCAAGTTCAAATAACATAAGGCTATGCCATGATTTTAAGGTATTAATTTTATTCTTTCTAAGATTTTTTTCTAATGGAGTAGGTGAGACTAGAAAGGACTCTTTTTTTCTTACACATCTTAGCTATGTGGTTAGAAGGATATGTTATTTTTCTGGAAAACAATTTGTTATAATTCAGTTTTGGTAACCAAGTTATCAAATCAACATCAAACTGGCTCATCTCCTGATTTAACACAATGGGAAATGTATGTCATAACCTATGACATATTCTTGGCAAAATATTTGGTCCGAATCTGATCATTGGGGAACAAACAGAAAAATTCGAAGTGCGACATTCTTTAGTAAAATGTCAGCATCATGATAGAGAAAAGAAAAGTTGGAGAATATTCTAGATTAAAGAAGACTAATGTGCCATAACAATCACATGCAATGTATTATCCTTGGTTGAATCCTGGATCATACCAAAAATAACTACAGAAGATACTCTGGGACAGTTAAAGAAATTTGAATATGGACTGGATATTTTATCAAAGTCAAATTTCATTGGTGTGATGATGATATTATGCATGTGTAACAGTGTGGTTTGTTCTTAGAATCTTTTAGGGGAAGAAGTGATTCATCACAAATAATATGTGAATATAGATATGTATATGTGTGAAAACATTACATATATATATTCGTAATTCAGAAAAAGAGAAAAAGTTGAATCCATTGTCACAAATTGTTAATGGTTGATAAATCCAGGGTATATAGGTGTTTATTATATTATTCCTTTAACTTTTCTGTCAGCTTGAAATTCTTCACAGTAAAAAGTGGGGGTTGGGTTCAATTTTTTAAATAAGTAACAATATACATTCATCAGATGAGCTAATTACTAACAATGTCTTACAATATCAAAAAAGAAAAGCAAAATCATCCTGCATGTTATGGGCTGAATTGTGTCATTCCATTTTATAAGTTGAAGTCGTTACTTCCAGTATTTCAGAATATGACTGAGTTTGGAGACAAGGCCTTTAAAGAAGTAACTAAGGTAAAATGAGGTCATAAAGGTTGACCTAAGTAAATCTGACTGATGTCCTTAAAAGAAGAGATTAGGACACAGACACACCCAAAGGGGAGATCATGTGAAGATAGCAGAGGAAGACAGCCATCTACCAACCAAAGAGTGAGCCTCAGAATGAAACCAACCATACCAACACCTTGATCTTAAACTTCTAACCTCTAGAACTGTGAGGAAATAAATTCTGTTGTTCAAGCCACAAGTCTATGGTAGTATTTTTTTTTTTTCCAATGGCAGCCCTAGCAAACTAATAATCTATGTTACACAGAATTTTAAGAACAATTCCCAATGATACTCATCCTTGTATAAACCTTTCTCTTTCAAATGTGGATAGAAACTGCAAATACAATGAGATATCATTGTTGTGGTTATAGTATATTATATGGCAAAAGGAAAATTATCCAAGTGTTCTTAATCTAATCACATGAGTTCTTTAAAAGTAGAGTTTTGTTGGTTTGTTTTGTTTTGTTTTTCCATTCATAGCATAGGAGGAAGTCAAGGATTGGAAGCATGAGGGAGTTTCAATATATGATTACTGGCTTTGAAACTGGATGGGGGGTCACCTGTCAAGGAATGTTTGTGGCCTTTAGTTGTTAAGAATAGCTGAAACTGACAGCCATCAAGAAATGGTGCCCTCAGTCTTACAACCACAAGAAACTGAATTCAGCCAACAACCTAAATAAACTTAGAAGCAAATTCTTCCTCAGACCCTCCAGTTAAGACCACAACCTGAGGAACACCTTGATCTCAGCCTTGTGAAGCAGGGAAGCCATTTGATCCTGCCCAGACTTTTGAACTACAGAACCATGAGATAAGAAGTGTGAGTGTTGTTTTAACATGCTAAATTTGTGGTAATTTGTTACACAGCAAGAGAAAGCTAATAAAAAATTTCACCATCTACACAATTATGCTCAACAATGTGTTTTTAAATTAGTGTGTGTGTATGTTGTGGTATGTGTGCATGTGAGAAAAAATGATTAAGAAAATATTATTTTTCCCGATTTAATCTGTTCATATGTATACACACAAAGTTCATATATATGCATATATAAATGTTAACCCATATATCTTTTATAATTGTTAATAAAGTAACATATATACATTCATAAACATATTCTTTCCAGTTGGAAAAATAATTAAATCCTCTCTCCAGTTGTTACTATATCTGTCTTTCGTCTTTAGCCTATTGATCTTGTCATTCACAACATCTACCATAGGCTGTGTCACATAGTAGTCATTCAATTAAAATTTGATATGTATAAAAAGAGCATCCAAATATGCATACATCTGGATGGAGTATGTACAGAAGGTGTATGGTATAATGAAAAGAATGCTGACTTGAATGTAATATGAGATGAGCATTCATGAAAATTTTACCTTCACTAAGAAGGAATCTTAGTGGAATCTATTTAACGTCTTTGAACTACATGGGCTTTATCTAGAAAGCTGTATAGCATGCTACAGTGTTCAATTATAACTCTATCACTTAATTGCTTTAAGATTTCTAGCAAATGTCTTCTCTTTTGCTTTATTTTAATCATCTATGAAAGGGGACTGTGATGGTTTTATAGGCAGGGCTACCATTAGATCATATAGTGCCTTCATGTAAATTAGAAAATGTCCTCTTTTCATGATGGTTTATTTCCATTTGTGAAAAAACTATGTATACACCTGTGCTGTCCATGATATATACCTGTCACTCCGGGGCCATGCACAGCCCAAACAACTGTACCCGATGCCCTGCTCAAAGTCATTGTCAGGATCAAAGGAGATAATCCATATAAGAATCATATTTGCAACATCTGGCTCATAGTATCATCTATTTTGTGTCAGTAATATCATCATCATCTTTATCATAAACATCATCTTTTTTTTAACATGAAAATAATCACATTTAACCGGAACAGAGGACTAAATGAGTATAGGCTAAAACCCTGGTACATGGTAGAGTATAGGATAAATGGTTGAAGGACAGTGCCCAGTAAACACCCTGAACACTGTAGTTCCTCAGTAAGTACCTGCTGACTGATTTAATGATTGCTAGTTTTTTTAACCCACTTCTTATTTAGAAAAAGAAGTGCAGCACACTGCCAGTATTAATTTAATTTTACATAAACATGCTCTTTGAGGCTGAAACAAATCTGACTGATTTTCAATATGAAAATAAAATATAAAAAACTGTTCTTGGAGTTATCTCTAAACAGAACTTGTCTCTAATCCTAAGGTAACAGAAATGTATATGACAATCAATATTTAATAATTTTTTTATGTGTGGTAAATTTCAAAGCATGGAACAATACAAAGGGGAACATCACATTCCACACAAAAATATTGGTTTCTCTCTGGAACTTCTTGCCATCCTTGTCGTTGTATGAGCAGCAAACTTTTCAGTGAACAGTTGGATTCTGTTTCCCTGATGTCGGTGGTATGCTCTTGGGGAAATGTCTTCCAGACAGGCGAAGAGGTGTGACATCACCAGAGCACAGACGACTTCAAAGACGTTGCTGCCCTGGCTTGTGATGCTTTTCCAGTGTTCTGTCAAGCAACATCAGTCTGAAGTTTGCAAGGCTGATCGTGTGTTCAGGATTCTCCTTCTTGAACAAGATGTAGGATTTCAGCACTGTAATGTTTAGAAGGTGGTGGAAGAATTTCTTATACCAAAAACTTGTGCTTTTTGTGCTCAGTTGGATAAGAAGTGATCATCTGATCAGCCGAGTTCACTGCTCCCATATTCAAATTACAATCTACAATGGCACATGGCTTCTTAGTTTTCTTTCCATTTCTGTTGTCTACTTCAATCACAGAATGACTGTAGAATGTTGTCAACATTGTCACCTCCTTCTTGCCATGCCATTTCAGTACTATAAGTTCACCACAGAATCTGGCTACAGTCATCCCCTTTGAGATGTTTTTTTTTTCTTTTTTTTTTCCCCCTGGAGCATTTAGCATCTGTTTTTCTGTTCAAATGAGCTGTCCCAAATGCATCAGTCCTGTTTTGATGTAATTCTCTGAAAAGCATGGGAAATGTATTGCAAACTTTGGGGGTAAAATTAGAACTGTAATCTGCAAGGTATCTCAGGATATACACTGCAACCACAAGCACCACTGGTGAGTATTCCCAGGACAAACAGGAAATGGGTTAAAGAAAATCCATCTATATACTGGAGAAGTCTAGTTCAGTGACAAAACTGTCTTCACTATTTAAGTGAAAATACATAGCATGTCATTTATTTTTAAAATTGAGTCATCTAATATGTGCAAATTTGAAAGTAAAATGTAACAAAATTCCCCGAAGGTCCATGTAGAGAAAGAAATAATATTTTTTTTACCATCTAATACATCTACTTTATTGCTTAGCCTGGTGATCAATTCAGAATTAGAAATTATAATAATCTAATACAGATTATAGCAACCAAGTGTAGAATATTATTAATATCCATGCTATGAGTAGTATATACAAGTTATGCATATCTACTATTTCCTTAGAAAATAATTGTAATGAAGGCATCTATCCAGGTTTGTGATTTGTTTTGTAACTAGCTAGTTTTGTAAAGATGGTCACCAACTGAACCCCTAAATGAGTGTCATATATCACCAAGTCAGGCAAATCTTTTTTTTTTTCCTTTAGTTTTGGAGCAACCCATAAATATTTGAGGAAAAAAATCTGTGTTAATTATCTACTGACTTTTCATTGAAAATATATTTCATTTGCATACAAATAGCACTGTCAAATTAAGTTAGGTATTCTTAGTGGGAAGAACCACTATTATAGAGATTGGCCCTTTATTCTATTAGAAAATGATTGATGATTTCACTTCACATCTCTTTAACAAGCTTATAATGCTTATAAATTGAGTACTCTGTATATATCTTTAAGGAAAAGGGTGATTTTTAAATCTGCATTATTCTTATATCAATATAAAAAATAAATGCAATTTTATTAGATGTACTATAGAATGCTATAATAGTCTGCTGAGGCTGCCATAACAAAACATCATAGACTGGGTGGCTTAACCAATGGAAATTTATTTTCTCACAGTTCTGGAAGCTAGATGTCTAAGATTAAGTTGCTGGCAGGGTTGTTTTCCTCCAAAGTGTCTCTCCTTGGATTTCAGATGGCCACAGTCTTACTGCCTCTTCTCATGATATTCCATGTGTGCATTTTTGGCCTCAGTGAGTCCTAGTATGTCTAAATTTCCTGTTCTTATAAGGACACCAGTCAGATTGGTGTAGGGCCCACACTAATGACCTCTTTTTTACTTAATTAGATCTTTTAAAGTCCTTTCTTTAAATATAGACATCTTCTGTGGTGCTAGAGATTTGCAACTTCAATATATAAATTTTGAGAGGGCACAATTCGGCCTATAACAGATACTATAGTAGAAAATTAGGATATAGTAGGAAGTTAGAAAATAAAAGTTCTGGATTCCTATCCCAGCCTTGCTACCCATTAGCTATGAGACTCGACCAGGCAATCTTGTTCAGATTTCTTTCTTTCTTTCCTCTTCTTCCTTTTTTAACAGCCATAATACCTAGCCTATCTTTCTCAAATATAGTTACAAAAAAAAAAAAATCTTTAATAAGTTAAATGTGCATGTCCTTAAAACATTATCAAAGTACAATATAAGTACATGTCATTTCTTCAATTTCTATTGGTGAAAGATTGAAATTATTAGTCAGATGGATATATATTGAATTCTACAAAAATATTTTACATTAAGAATTACTTTTCTCTTAGCATCTCAATCAGAGATATTGAGGAATAATCGTTTGTTAGTTTGTTTTCTTCTTTGTGGTTGAGTACCCAGAAAAATTTGTGCCAGTTGAGGGATTCTCCCCTTTTATCTGATCCTTCAAGGTTGACCTTCCCTCCCAAGGCATCTTTCTCTAGGAAATAAGGAAAGAGAGAGAGAAAGAGGGGAGGGGGGAAGGGAGGGAAGAAGGAAGGGAGAGAGGGAGGAAAAAAAGAAGGAAGGAAGGAAGGAAGGAAAGAAGAAGAAGAAGGAAGGAAGGAAGGAAGGAAGGAAGGAAGAAGGAAGGAAGAAGGAAGGAAGGAAGGAAGGAAGGAAGGAAGGAAGGAAGGAAGGAAGGAAGGAAGGAAAGCTTTGCAGGCTGAGCAGATTGCTATAAGCCACATTCATTGAATTGGCATTCTCCCACATAAACCTTGTTTTTCTTATCTTTTTAAGAACTTTCTTTTTTGTGTGTGTGAGCAATTTCTCCCATCCTGAAAATCAGGAAAGCTAATGTTAGAAAGATTTTAATTAAAAAAAATTCAACCCAAAGTTAGTTATGCTGCCTGAATCTGAACAGAGCCAATATAGCATTTACTAGAATGATGATACTCTTTGACCTACTGAAAATTCTATAGGTATATTATAGTAGAGTTTTGCTTTCAGGGAGGATGACGGAAGATGTAGGAGGAAGGGAGAGAGAAAAAAGGGCATTGCCATTAAAATAAGTTCTTAAAACACAACATCCTTTAGAGCTTAATTTAGCAAAACACATCATTTTAGAAGCACTTCTGAGTAAAAGTCAAATGTAAATTTTATACGCTGACGATAAAGAATAAAACATCCTCCGGGAAAACATTTGCTCACCCATGAAAGGTAAGAAGCCTTCATCTCCAACCCCAAATACCAGATTAGTTGTGGATAAATGATGGATTGAATCGTTTCTGAGAAGACTCCTCACTCAGCCTTCAGTTTGTCCCTATAGAGCCCTATAAAAGCATTTGTTTACAGTACATCATCCCTTAAGTCAAGGAGATTTTACCAGAATTGTCTCTGGAATTCATCTGTTTTATCTTATCCCTTTATTTTACATTATTTCAAAGTTTTCATTCCCTACAGTTTCCAGTCCAGGCTGAGGGACAGGAGTCCCTCTTTATCATGTGACCTGTGATCTTGAATCAGAAAACCAAAGAGCAGTGACTTCTTGAGTGAAAAGTGAGGACTCTTTACTGTTAGTTTTGCTCCATCTGTCTGAACTGTAGTGCACTCAGTTTTATCATCTATATTTCCAATCAACCTTTCTTAAAATTGCAGAGGCAGACTTTCAAAGGCACATTAACACATCATGGGGCAGAATGAAGAAAAATGTCACCCCTCCATCCCATCCCCACTGTGCTAAAGAAATGAATCAACATTAGACAGGCCCTTTCAATTTACAATTGTCCTTTTCCCTACCTTTCTGTCACCCCTTCATATCAGCTCTTAAGTTGGAGTCTTTTTATTATTAAAGAAGGGTCAGTGTTTTTGGTCTCTCCACTGCTAAAAAGAAGATCCTCTCAGTAAAATGAAGAGCAAAACAAAAAGAATTGAAAGAGACATAAACTGTCCTCATGGGTCTCATATGCTTTCTCTTTAATCTGTAAGATCATTTCATCTTCTCTACCTAACAAAAAGCTTAGCTTTGTGGCTCTCATATATTAGCTCATTGCAAAGTGACCTCTAAATCACTATTACTTAGAAACAAGGACCATATTTCCATTCATTTTATTATTTCTATAGTCTAATTTCAGTGCCCTGTTCTACTATATATTTTTAAAGAGCAATATCTATTTGCTAATAATCTCCCATCTGAATTTCATTTTATTTCTCTGACCTCTGTCAAAGAAAGAAAGTTAGGAATAAAATTACAAAAGGATTTCTCCTTTATGTCCTTGGGGAAAGACCATTATATAAATACGAGAAGTTCATTAATATCCTCCTACGTAAATAAAGTTAAAATTTCACAATAATAGAAACACACTAAAAGCAACTTCATGCAGAAGCACATCTCACTCTAATAGCTTACAGCCATTTTTTTTTTTTCATAAATGCTTCTATTCCTATTGCCCATGAGACTTGTTATTTTTACTGCATTATTCAATTATAACTGATCACTCCCAAAGCCAGCATAATACAATTCTGTTGGGATAGCCTTCCATGTTTTTCAAATGACTTCATATTTATAAATTAGGTGGCCTATGGGGCCCTCTCAAGAGCTGGATTTTTTTTTTTTTACTCAGTATTTCAAAAAAGGAGAAGTTTAAACTCTGCTTTCATCAATAACAGCCAACTTAGATGAATACAGAGGACCAAAAAAGCAATTTCCTCATTTCATAAAATGAGATAACATCTACAATTCAGGATTACAGAGTCAATTCAATAATATTATTCACTAACATGTTTTTTACCCATGTATTTTAACTTTAGTCAATTAGTCAACATGATGTTCTTGGAAGAATTCCTAGAAAAAGCCACCTGTCCCAAATAATCTCTATAGCAAATTTGTCTTGATGTTTGAATATAATATAGCTAATTATTAAGAACTGTTAACAACTTAACTTGATTTTCTGTATGTGGTAAATTAATTCTTCCCCTAGCCACATTCTTAGAGAATAAAACTGATTTTAAGTTAGAATGGGAGAGGAGGAAGTTAGGATGCTCCCTCAGAAGACATTTAGGATAAGCTACTTGCTCAGAACTCTGGTCATATGGAATGCAGGGTAGTGTGTGTGGTAGAGAGGGGAATCTTACTATGGAACAGGCATTATTCTAAGCATTTTACTGCAAGGTAAGTTCTATCATGTCCATTGTACAGATGAGATAATGGAGTCTTGATAGGGTTAAGTTAGTTGCCCAGGAGCAAAGATACTTATGGAGGAACTGGTCTTGGTGCCAAGCAGTTGAGATTTGGAGGCTCTGATCACACACTGTTCTTGCCATCTCCCATACAGTAGATGGCAAGAAGAAAAGAGTGAAGAGCAGATGCTTCTTGGTGCCTCTACCCAATAACTATTCTCTGCACTCTCCTTTTTTTTTTTTTCACTAGCAGAACCACTTATTATATTTCAAAAAGCAATAGGTCCTGTTGAATATACTTATCACCCCATATGCTCATATGATCAGTTCTGGCAAAGAAAATCTAAATATCTTCTGACTTGTTTTTCTGTAAAATTATTGGTTTTCTAATAAACAGATTCAGCTGGCACTTGCCTTTTTCCTTTTCTCTTTTCCTTCTTTCTGCCTGAAATCAAATTATCTATTGGCAAAGGTGGAGCATCCATTCTATGGCTATAAGACTGACAACTTCATGCTAAGGATGGCAGAGAAGAAAGATATAGGAATCCTGATGCCATTCTTGAGCTGCCATATAAATTCTGAATTTTCCAATTTTGCAAATTTTTATATGAGAAAAAATAAGCCCCTATTTGGTTAAGCTACTGTTTCTATTTCATGTGGTCAAATGCAATCCTAACCAATAAGGAGGCATATAAAAGTAGAAGAAAGAACCCAGCTTTTGTAGAGGACACCAAATTGCCTGAGTCTGGCACTATATGGTGGTGGGTACGCACACAGTTTTATGCCTCATACTTCTACTGTGAGAGCTTACACTGTTCTCAGTGGTGGTTGTACCTGGGACACACCTACCTACGTAACTGTATAGTGGATATGGTTCAGCTATGACAGGAGTTGGCAAACTACTGCCTACTGGCCACATCCAGCCTGTGGCCTATTTTTGTACAGATTGTAAGCTGACATTTTTCTTTTTTTCCATTTCAAAGCATTTAAAAAAAAAAAAAACAAGAATAATATTCAACTTAGATCGTATGGGTTCATGAAATCTAAAATATTTATCATCTAGTTCTTTATAGAAAAAGTTTGTTACTTCCTACAGAAGGACAGGACAGTACAGTCATTGTGCAAATTATCACAACTATCCAGGTTGCAAACATTACCCTCTTATAAGGCCATTTTATTCTTCTTTGTTTGCCAATAAGTCATCATATCCAAAACAGTTGTAATTGAAGGACTCTATCAAATGACTTTCTGGTGTGGGGCTAGTATAGGGCAATAGGGAAGAAGAAGAAATAGCAGGGCTAACACTTTTCTGACTTAAAAGTTAGAATCATCTCAGAAGCTAAGCAGAGTCAGGCTGGTTAGTATTTGGATGGGAGACCACCTAGGAATACCAGGTGCTGTAAGCATTAAAAAAAAGTTAGAATCAGTTTTAAATATATTAACATCAGTTTCCCAGAAAATATACATAATCAGCTGGAGCTGATTGTTGGAAAGGAAGTATCATTAACCATTCAACAGAAAATCCTAAAAGGAATTAAATTTTGAACACCTCGACATAAAAGCACCTTTCAAGAAGACTTCCCAGATTTCATTCCACAAATAAACATTTCTACTCTTTATTTTAATTCTCATCACACCTGATGTGAAATTAACAATTGGATTGAAAGCATCGAGTAGAAGGATGGAGATTTCCGTAATTTTCTATTCTCATTGCCTAATAGGACCTAAAGATCTTTCTCCATTTAGACACTTGAAAAATTACTTCAAATAATCTGAAGAAATAAAGATTTTTATTTTTAATATATGGCTAAAGAATAATTTCTCATATCCAATGGTAAGGATATAAATTGTTAAATTTCTCCAATTTCATATTTTAGAAAACTCATTCTAATGTGCAATCAACTTTATGATGAATCAACCACACAACAGTGTGGTTTTTGTTTGTTTGTTTGTTTGTTTTTCTCATATTGCTGTTAGTGAAATCTAATTCCCTCCTCATGGATATTTGAGCATTCCCCCAGAGCCTGGGCCTGAACAAGCATAGAAGAGGAGGAAATATGTGCTCATTAATCTCTCAGATCCCCAAATATCTCAATTTCATTTACTTCCCAAGATGTCTTGTTTTATTGTGAGCTTGTTTATTGTCTAAAGCACTTTAGTCATCAACATTTCACAAGAAAAGCTTTTCCTCTTCCTTGACAGTATTCATTTTTTTCCTATTAAAACTTTGTTATCATTGCAGAGCTTTCACTATGTTATGATAAATCCCATGCTATATTGGTCTCCTTATCATTTTAAAAGCTAAGTGGATTTAGGAAAAATAAGTGTATTGCTTCAGCTGTTTTCATCTAATATTTTGTTGATACAACATACTTTGTCTTCAAATCAAAAATGATAACATACTTTTGTTCATACAATGAGCACAAAAGTACCCTTCTTAAGAATCAATCTTCAAGGTTTTTGATTTCTAGTATTTATCTTTCACATTGAATGCGTATATTCATATAAATATAAAATTATGCAACTGTTTTATGTAGCTCAGTGATGACAACATATGTGTGTCATAAAACAATACATTACAAAGCGCTATGATTAGGAAAAATGGTGATTGTGAACATCTGGATTGAGAAATTTAAATTTGAAAATTCTGGTATTTTTCATAAAGCTTTTTTTTTCTTCACTTGTTCAGATTTCAATTGGTATTGTCTGAAACAACTTATCTGAAACAAGCTAATTAAATGCAGATCCAAATATGTTGTCCAGATTAAATACCCAGGTAAAAAGATAGTTATTTCTCTGTCTTTGTTATATGGCTACATTGATATAAGAATAATTTTAGTGTTTCCTTTAAGAATATTCAGAAATCTTGATGTTCGTGGATAGAAAAAGAATGGGAAAAATGAAGAAATATTTTTAAATCTAATTCATCAAATTTTATTTGAGAGGAAAACAAGTATGTACTTAAAAACTGCCCAAAATATCTTGAGTATATTTTATATAAAATGGATTTCATTTTAAAAACTAAGTAAATAGAAAATCTATTTCTATTTTTAATTAACCCACATGTAATTTCTAATTTGACGCCTCAGTCTGCAAAAGCCCCTAATTCTGTGAATTGAAGGAATAAACCCAAGGTGGTATCTCTACCTTTTGGGCAGGGTAGATATTCAAAGTATTTAACCCATTTCCTGTTTGCCCAGGAATACTTGCTGGCAGCGCCTGAGGCTTCAGTGTTTACCCTGAGATAACCCTCAGATTACAGTCTTAACTTTACTCCCAAAGTTTTTCAGGAAATATCTTGTTTTCATTGTTATTTTTGGATCACTCTAGTATATCAATAATCTTTGGAAACACATGACATCATTCTATTTACAGCATTCTGTTTTTAGTAGTGGTATATCCATTTGCAAAATACAGTAATTCTTGATCGCCGAAATTGTCAAATCCTAGAAAATGTAGCATTCCTATCCATGATGTTAAATGAATGCTAGCAATGAGCTGCACTTTTTTTTTTTTTTTTTTTTTTTTTTACTAAATGGGAAAGGGTTTACAACACTGTGGTAGAGACACTGACCATTCAGAGCAGATGTGCAGCCAGTCAGGGTGGATGCTAGCTTGCAAACACAGGTCTAGTCTACTGATCTGGCCCTGCTGGGTAACAGCCATGTTCCTAGAGACTTGGAGCGGGCATGGGAGGAGTAGTAGAATATTTGTCATCCACCCAATCTGGCATTTACTGTGAAGTCTTTCCTCTCTGGGCTTTAGTTTTGACCATCCATGTCCTCATTCCTCCTCTACACCACAAACCCTCTCCGGTCTACTAAACTCCCTCTTGTGTGCATAGGGAACATCATCATGTTGCCTAGATAGTCTATGCAACCGTTTCTTCTCAGTTGCTTTTGCATTGTGCCAAGTACACAGTTCCGTGGCATTTCTCCTCCAATCTGGCTTTCCTGCATATGGACTCCATAAATCTATCTTATGTCTCTGTCGTTTTTCTCTTCAAAAATTTGATGGGAGTGGGAGGATCAGGACAGAAATGCACCATTATCAAAATTCAAAAATGTAACCTTTTATTCTGATTATGCCATGACAATCTTTTCAGTTAACAAAGAGAGAACTTCTAGATGACACTTAAATAGGGGAGGGTTAAAGCTTAAAAGGAGGTCAGTCCCACTACTTATATATTTAAAATGTAATCCTGCTATTTATATATATGTAATATATATATATATATATATATTATGGCAAGAACATTTATTATTGTCTTCTCATGTTACTATATCATCTGTACCTATAGACATAATATTGAGATTTTTTTTTCTTTTTAAAATAACTTAATAAAGATACAATTCACATACCATATAATTCACCCATTTTATATGTAAAATTCAATATTTTAAAATATATAACAAAGTTCTGCAATCATCACTGCAATTTAATTTCAGAACATTTTAATCACACCAAAAAAGACCTCATACTCATCAGCAGTCATTCTTCATTACCTTTCACTCCACCACTCACCTACTTTCTATCTCTCTAGATTTGCCTATTTGAGAATTTTCATAAGAGTGAAATAAAATATGTGGTCTTTTGTGACTGGCTTTTTTTCTTTAGCTTAATGTTTTTAAAGATTATTCAGGTAGCATGTCTGACTACTTCATTATCACTAAATAATAATCCTCTTAATGTATTTACCACATTTTTTATCCATTAGTTTTTTTCTATTAATCTATTTTTTTTCTCCTTATCGTGCCTAGAACTTTTTCTATGCTATAGAGAGGCTAGTAAAGGTTTCAGAATAGAAGTGGTGAAATTGATAAAACTCACAAATGTAATAAACTACTACAACCTCTTCCAAGGAAGAAGTGGTCTGTCTAAAGCAAAGAGAAGCAATTCATGCAAATATTCAAGCACCCATCGATTGAGAAACTTTAAAAATACTAGCAAACTTAAAGAAAATGAATGAAAATCATCTATGGTTTCTAATGGCAAGGTTTTGATCAAAACTCAATGGAACCAATAATTGTTATCTTTAATATCAAACAATAGGATGATAGATTTTTTTGTTTCATTTTGACCTCACAGAACTACATAGTTGCTCTCAGGATGATATTAATAAGCTGGCATACATTGTTGCAAGGAGAGCACAGACAAATACTAGAAGCACTAGAAATGTCAATATTAATTTAAAATTTAGAGCACTCTTCGTATACCTTATGATAGCTGTTATTTTATAAAAAGTATTTTGGATTTAGTGTGATTCTGTTATTGTTTATAATTTTATTTTAGTGGCATTTTTCATGTGGGCAAAGATCTCAGTGGACTCCAAGATAGATACATTGGTAGGATTACAGTTAGGATCCATATGTATCAAGAGCTTCTGAATCTGATATTATAAAGGCAAAGATTATCACTACATGTATGGACAAATATAGTTTCTATCTTTTAGTTTCAAAAGAAGACATGATCAATAATTTGTGTAGTGTCCTAAGATATTAATAAAAATAATAGGAGAGCTAAAACTTGGTTACTTTACTATTCTTCATATGTGAGATAAATTATTGGAGAGGGTCTTATTCTCATTTAGTACTGTTTTAAAGCATTTTTTTCCCTACAAGTCATCTTTTTTTCTAGTAATAACACATCGCTTTGAAATAATTAACCTTAAATTTTCTTCCTTTCATAAGGTAATTCACACTATGTAATTCACAATACAAAACATAACTATTCTTTCCTTCACATAGTCATTTTACAGGAAACATACAAAAGGCTTCAAGTTTTTTAGGCTATTTGGAAAACTAAAAGAACTAATTATAACAGTAGTCATCCGTGGAAACAACTGACATTTAGTTTCATGTGTAAGATAAATCTGAATGGCATGAAAACCTTTCTACTCACAGGTGTCTAAAGACTCGTCTGAATCATCAGGGCAGTCAGGGTCCCCATCACACAGCCAGCTCTGGGAGACACAAGTCACATGATCGTGGCAAAGAAATTCACCAGGATCACACAACTGCTGATCTGAAAATGAAAATGTTTCAAAATAAAATATGAATGATCTGAACATGAACACAAGAGCAGTACAAAGATGAAATGTGAGAAAGCAATATATAAAAAGTATATGGATGTGACCCACATTTTTTCTTTAGCAGGAAAGCTAAACCAATTATTTTTCTTAATTTTAGCCACTTAGCTCAAATACACAATTTTGATAGACTTGACCTTGTTGTGTGGTCAAACACAATCTGTTCTGGAAATAAATAGGAATTCTGTTTGTGTTCATGACTAGAGACTTTGTCGTACTGGATGATGCATATAGATATCTCAGCAAGTGAGTTTTATAGATGTTGATCCAAAACAGAAGTTCTTGAGCATAGTTTTCATTCCTCCTCTGCTCCAAAAGAAAAATAAAATCTGTAATAAAAGTTAAATATTGTATTCAAACTCCACCTCTGAGTATTCTGTTCTTAACTTTCTATCCTGATACTGAAGCTTTATGTCTCTACATCCTTTAGATACCCAATATCACAATATTTTCTTATATTTTCTACAACTACCTAGGTGACAGCTTCTGCTACTGTACAGCAAACATAATAGTAAACTTCTATAAAACATTGCTCTAAATTGGAGTTCTACAGTTGGTTGTTTCCAAAAAGTCCATTATTTTCCTCTATTTTTTTAGAATACTTAGGGTGTATAGCCTTTCCTCAAGTCCTAGTAAACTCAACAGATGTTGGTTCTTTACAATAAACTCACTCATACCTGTAAATCCATTCAACACAATATTTTGTTTTTATATTTTAACTGGAAAAGGAATATTTCTTACAATTAATGACCTTTGAATGTGAAGGAGTGTTAGGAATACCTTAGCTGTTTGATATCGCTTACACTTTTGTTATGTACAGGAATAATTCAAAATTTAAAAAATTCATCAGTAAATGAGTATTTCAGTATGTATCAAAACAAATTCTAAGTGATAGGAAAGCATTAGAACACAGCTTAATTGGTATTTTTATCCTAGCAATTACAAAATGATGGTGTGTATTTCATGCAATGGTTTGATAAAATATGGTATATCTTTCTTTTCTCTTCCTCAACCTCTTCCCTCTGACCCCAACATAACTTTCAATAAATATACATTACAAACACATATTATTAATCTATAGATATGGGTATATAATTAATATTTTCCACTTTCAAACTATAGGGGTTTCCTGAAAACTTATATTATTTTATCTTATCCTATTATATTTTTCAATAAATTCACCATCAATACATACTCATTACCACCGCTATCATAATTGTCATTTTTTACATTAAACAATTAAGTTCTTGAGCCTATTCTGTATTTGACTATATACTTGGTGCTATAGAATAAAAATATAGAATAAAAAATGAAGTCTTTGTCTTCAAGGATCCAGCAGACTACTCATGCTAACAGATCTATGAAAAAAAAAGTATTTTTTATACAAAAAGTTGCCAAATAAATGATCAATAAAATATTAAAAGGAGAGACCAGAAATAGAGACAGATGGAGACAAATTCAAGGAACAGTTTAGGGATGTAAGCATAACTTTAAAGATGGATAGGATATGAATAGAGAGGAAATATAGAACATTCCAGACAAAGGGTAGAATAAACAAATTTGCTAAGGTGGTAATTATTAAAATGCATTTAAGACAAATAAAATTTTTCTACAAAAATTGAAATGACATTAAAGTTATAAGACCTGGGTTTTCTCCATTAAACATTGTGTCATACCTACAAGTATGTTCCAATGTTAAAGAAGGGGAACTTAAATTTTGCTTTTTAGATAGTCTTATAAATTTTGTAGTTAATGTAGGAAAAAACACAAGATAAAATTCAAATTATCCTGCTTATAGATAAACAGGCCATGTAATTTATCATTAAACTGGTGGAGTCTAAGAATAAAGAAAGACAGTAATAATTATACTGGGGAAGCAGGTATAAATCAAGTCTGTTCCAGAAAAATTCAGAATGAATGTTCATTGTTCCTATAGCTATTCTGCATTTGATCTAAGATCACAGGATGCTAGGTTTTCTCTTTCTTCATTCCTCCCAAACTATAATAAATTGCTATGAGAAAAGGGGAAAAGAGATGGTGCCTTGCTAAATGCCACTGTATATTACCTGACTCAATAAATAATACGTACTTATTGAAAGTACAAAGAAATAAAAAAGATCATAAAGAACAATTTATGGTGTTGGAAAATAGCATCTCAAAAACATAGGTCAGGGTCAGTATGAAGGACCTTGATTACTATGGGAAGCATTTTGTAGATAATTTGAAGCCATGCAAAAGTACTTAAGAAAGGATTTTTATGAAGAAATATGCTACAAAGACATCTGTTAGATTATTGTAATTGTCTAGGGAAAAGCTCAAGATAATTGGACTAAAGTAGTGGGGACTAAAATGGATATTCTGCTCCAAATAATATATGTAAGAGAAATTGGTAAGTAAATGGTTGAAAGGCTCCAAATATGTCTCCAAGTAAATAGCCTCAGAAATCGATAGATGGTGTCTCAAAACCAAGATAGGACATACATATAGGACAAAAAAACCTGATATTTTGTGTATATGTGTGTGTGTGTAAATGTGCATATGAGCCTGGTCAAATGAGCAGAAGAATAATGATTGTAGGAATAATAGAATAATTAATATTTTTATAATACTTTTTAGCACAAAAAAGAATTTGTACATTGATTTCTTTATTCAGCAAATATTACTGAGTTACTACTATGTTCTAGGCACTGGGGATACAAGAGTGAAAAACTAAAGCTGAAGTCCCTGCCATCATTGAGGTTATATAATAGTAGAGGATAGAAACAAAAACAAAATAAATGAGTTAATCGTATAGTATATTAGAAGATAAACCCTATGGAGAAAAGTAAAACAAAAGTGAGAATTAAGGGTTGCAGTCTGAGAGGGGGATGGAGGCACAATTTCAAATAAGGTGATCAGAATTCTCAATTTCAAATAAGGTGATCAGAATTCTCTGTAGAATTTCTATAGCTTTTATTCAATGTCACATCTCTGTGACATTCATTTGAATAAATGGTCATGTGCTAAGAACTTGAGGCAAGAGGCTGCCCAGCAAATTAAGGAACACTAAAGAGGGCAGAGTGGCTGGAGAAAAAGTGAAAATAGGAAAAATTGAGGTCAGGGACTCAGGAAATATGGGGTTAAGAGTAGCAGATGAAGGCTTTGAGTTTTACTAAAAGCCAAGATGGGAAACCGCTGGAAAGTTCTGAGTAGAGAGACACATATAATTAACTTGTATAAAGTATCATTCTGTCTGCTGTGTTGAGAACAGATCACAGTAAAGTAAATGTGGAAGCAGGGGCATCAATTAGGATGTTATTGCATGTTATTAAATGAGAGGAGATGGTTGTGTGGATAAATGTGTTGGTGAAATGAAGTTTTAAGACAGCATTTGATGAGGAAACTAAGATCAAATATCTTGCTCATCATTTAATTACATGTCAGAGTCTTGAATTCATATTTCTGGCCCAAAACATATGACTTTTCAACTGTTTTTGGAATATACTGAGTGCAAAGTGCTTGGGAGACATTCAATAATAAATGTGCATTAGGCAGTGATACATTTAAGTCTGAAATTCAGAACAATCAAAACTGGAAGCACAAAACAGAACTGGAGCTGTGAGACAGAGACATGAGAATAGATGTATATGAAATTAAAGTGAGGTGGGGGAGGAGGAAGAGAGAAAAAGAAACACAGAAGAAAAGGTAGGTCAGGCGAGGAGGCAGAGGAGACAGAAAGTTTAGCCAGAATTACAAGAAGAGAAGAGTAATAGGAAAGGAGATATATCAAAACCATGTGAAATTTCAAGAATTGAATTGAGGAAGGGGGTCACTAGTGACCAAATTTAAGTATAGACGTACAGGCTAAGGAAAAGGTGCCACTGAAGGAAAAGAGACTGAAGGCCCAAGAAGGATATGAAAGTGGAGAACTTTCCTAAGAAAAATTCATGGGGCTAGAAGAATCTAAACAATTCTAGAAACACTTTCCCCAAGGAGAGAAGGATAGAAAAATAAAATAAATTATTAGCTGCTAGGGAAGAACGTTAAGGTATTCTTACTCTGTTGTGTTTTCTCAAAGAACTGAAAAAGCATGACTTCTGAAATTTGAGAAAGTAGAATTGGAAAAAGTGGCAAAGGTTTAGATAGAATAACTGCTGTGGGGAATTAGAAAAAGAATCAACCAGGAATTTGTGAAAGAATTTTTTTCTAGAAGCAATGAGGATCCAGCTAAGGTTGAAAACTGTGTATTTGACGGTTGAGTGTTTTGTTCATTTTGTTTTATATTAATGTCAAAATGTTCACCTACATTAAGCCATAGATACAGAATTATCTCTTAGGAAAATCCAAGAAGAAAATCCTTTTGGAAAATATGCATACCACCATTCTCAACAGGTATTCATATATAGAGAGATGTAGACACTAATCCATCATGATTTAAAAATAGCTTTTTTTTTCCCCCCAAGAGTAAGACAGACTAAAGGGAATTTACCTAATGAGCCTACGTTATCAGTTTGCTAGGCAAGCGCCAATCTTTAAAGACAATTTGCATTGTCACAATTTTGAGGAGAGTTTTATAATATCATTCCTCTAAGAAATAGTCATTAAGAATAGCTTCCTACAACCCTCTTATTTGTTTTCAACCAGCTACAACATTTCAATGTCAGTTTGTAAAAGCATTGATTATAGGATTCAAATAAATGCATTTCCAGTATTTCAAAGTGATTATTTTAAAATATATTCAGTAGATTGAGTTCCTTGAATCAGAAGCTAAATATGTTGTATGTATGTGTATTTTTTATTTATCCCATTTTATGCTTCATGCTACACTTCTGAGATAATCAAACTAATCTCATTTTAAATGTCTTTCTATTGTGTGAACATAATATTATACACTGTAATTAAAACAAGAAGCTTATAAGAATGTGCAGGCAGTTTTGCTTACATCCCTATGGAAGAGGATCAAAGCTAGTACCCTATCTCTTTGTAATAATAGACTCTCACCATCAAAAGACATGAAAAGATTAGGACAACCGTAGCCTATAGACTTGACTGAGTTCTATTCATCTTAGCTTGAGAAAAGCTTAGTATGATAATCCTTCCACACTTACAGAAAAACATCTAATTACTAATTTTAATAAAATTTTATAATAATATTTTTGGAAGTTGGATACAGATAGTCTTAGCTGAAAGATGTAATACACATGAATTACCACAAACTAACTTACATTTTCTAATTTTAATATCATGATGAACTATTAATTGTGGTCTTTTCAAAAAAACTATCAGAATCAAATACTAAAATTGATATCTATCGATAGGAGTCTATTGAATAACTATGTATCCTCCAGTCCTTGAGTATTTTACCGTAATTAATTTATAATAATGTTATGTCATTTCCCTTAGAAGTCGACTTGCTATTTAAATAGTAATCAGACTGTTAGTTTACCAACAAATTGTCTGCCTACCAAATGCATCACAGGACACTGCAGGGGCATTTAGAGGAAATATAATTGATAAACTCTGGTAACTGATGACAAATTAAAGGTAAAGGAAGGACAGTTCCCATTTAGCAGCTAAATTCCTATGAGGTACAATACTGATCCTGGCTAAAGTAGGGAACAAGGCACAACCACTCATGCAAGCTAAGTATTATGGAAATGCTGCAACTTAGAGTTTCAGAACTTAATCAACATCAAATATATTTACTAATCATATTTATATCTCATGGTTAATTTAGGTTTGTTAATGAAAACATACCATTAGTAATTGCCAGAAGAGAAATATCATTATATTTCCTTTATTCTCATTTAATAGGCAATGAATTCATTACCAGGAGAACAAAATTCTTGTAGAGACCTACAGAATGAATTACTAATTCATCTTCAAATTTTGATAAAGCTCATGTAAAATTAAAGGAAGAATGTTAGTTATCAAGTATCAGGAAGAATCTTACTTTTTCTTCACCTACTCCAACAAAATGTTCAAATATAGATGAAGAATAAATTCCTCAGAATTTCATTTCAATTTTTTTCTCATAATATGGTTAAAGGAGTTCTTCTCCAATGTCTTTTTCTACTATCCTCTCACCATTTGACATACACTTTTACCATCATCAGTTTGACATACATTTTTAGTACTGCTCTATTCTTTTTCCTTAAATATATCATTTTATGTGTCTTTACCTTTTATTCATTTGCTTGGAATGCCCTTTCTCATATAAGAAAATTCTAGCCCCTCCCTAAATTCCAATGACATTTTATCTCCTTTATTGAAACTTCCCCAAGAAATGTTTTCTTCTTCCAAAGTTGGTTCCATAATACGCAAAGTACTAATAAGCTCCTATTGTATTTTACTCTATGCATTATAGCTACTGAGTGATGGGATCCTGGAAGGCAAAGGATTCTGTCCTGGACTTCATATTTCCCCCCAATAAGGTGATTTCAATGGAATTAAAAAAATCAAATTTTCTGAAAAATAGTTATACATTATTTTTGGAAAGAGATGGGGAAAAGAAAAACTAAAGCAATACTAGTGTTTTGTGCTTTATTATCAAAATGATAAATAGCTGTGTTTAGTTAATCACCAAAATAAAACTAAGTTACCCCATGGTTAAAATAAAATACTCTGAATAGTAAAGATGATACCATATAAAATTAAAGCACCATGAAAACTAAAAATCAAACTTGAGATTCAATATTGTCCTCTAGAGTCTCTTAAAGATTATACTGAAAATTATACTTTTATAATAACTGATTATAAACAGTAACTTAGCCAAATATGTTAATAATAGGTTTTAAAAAAAATAATTCCTTTAGGAATATTATCATTGTAAGTGTAAAATAAAATAAACTTACCATTTTAAGTTCATGTTTAATAGACATATGTTTGTACATATATTTGGTTTATGCACATTTGGGGAGATTGGTACGGGAGAAAGTAGGTCAAAATGGTCAAATCTGGCAATTTTATTTTACTTCATATATTCCTCATAAAATGCATGGTTGATTGAAAAATAAACCTTATTATACACATAGGATTCTAATTCATGTTATCATTTATCTGTGTTAAATTTATCCTTTTTTATAAATCTACCCAGAGTTGAATTAGAGAGGCAATTTCAATGGCAACATGATTTTTAGTTTGTCATGTCATTCCCTTTGTCATGCTGATTCTTTATTGATAATTTAGCAGACAGATGTGCTCACACACTCACAAAATATGTACACGTGTTCTTGTATTTTAAAATTAGTATACAGCTCTGCTTACAGTTCTGCTATCTCTGAAGCTAAGACCAATAAAGACTGTTCAAATGCTTGAGTAGGAGAGCTGTTGCATTCTGAATAATAACTATCTCTAAAGTGCCCACACCCTAGTTCCCAGAACCTGTGTATATGTACATAGCAAAAAAGATGTGATTATTTTAAGAATCTTGACATGGGAAGACTAGCCTGGATTATTTAAGTGAGCCCAAAGCAATTACAAGGGCTCTTATAAAAGGGAAGTAAAAGAGGAGAGAAGGTGTGACCCCAGAAGCAGAAGCTGGTGTGATCTGAGGAAGGGGTCAAGAACCAAGGAATGTGGGCAGTGTCTCTAAGCTGGAAACGGCAAGGAAATGGATTCTCCTTGAGAACCTCCAAAAGAACTGAGTCCTGGCTTTTGACCTCTAGAATGGTAAGATAATAAACTTGTATTGCTTTAAGCCACTAAATTTCTGGTAATTTATTACAACGGCAATAGGAAACTAATACCAGATCCAGTTTTATCTCACAACCCAGACATCACTTACGTAAGTCTGATTAAATGAACAGGAAACAAGCAAGCTGCCAGCTATTTTACCATTAATTTAAAGTTCTTTTTCTCCTAAGTTGGTTCCTGTTAGTTTCAACATTATCTACTTAAATAAAACATTTTTATTCTCTTTAATGTCAAATGACAGATTTTATGAAAAACACCATAAATGCTCAAATAAATGACATCCCTGACTGGAATATATATGAATTGGGAGAAGTGTGTGTATGTGTGTGTGTGTGTATTCCCAAAAGATGAGAAAATGCAAAAATGTGGTATTTTTCTATTTGAGAAAATTGTAATTAATTATATAGTTTTATGCTTTCTATTGGCTACCAAATTTGTAATCATTCATTCTATGCCTTATTAAGCACCAAATGTTTTTAGCACTGCAAATGGCAATTCATACTTACAGAAACATCTTACATAAAAGCAAGACAAAAATTAAAATTTAAAGAGGTATATTATCCCCATGAAGTTTTATTCATTTATCTTTTCTATCATAATGAACAAATGAAAATTATCTCTGTAAACATTGCAAATCCAATTTGACATTTATTTTTCAAAGAAAAGTTAGTTGTTTTTTTGGTTTTGTGTGTGTGTGTGTGTGTGTGTGTGTGTGTGATCATTTAAATGTTGGTAGGCTCCTGGTTTTTTTCAGGCAGCAACATAGAAAATTACAAAGCACTCAGCATAGACCTTTTCTAAAAAAAAAGAAAAACCTTAAACTACCAGAGTTGAAACGCTTTCCTTTATTTAGCAAGAGACAAAAGATACATTTTTCAGTGAAATAAAACAGGTACATATAATATAGTTGATTCAAGATTTTATTATCATTGGACTAATGCTTTGCCGTTCTGTGTTCTTTTCTGAAATTTCAATACAAATGCTTTACTTCCTTTTTACCTGCCCTTTCTCAAAAGCCTGCTGAAATGAATCTGTAGAGTTACTTCATGTACTACCTTGTTAAGAAAGAAGAACAATTTGACAGGTCTCCTTCATAAATGTAAAAGAATAAGCCTAAATTATTGACATTTGCTTGCAAGTTCTATTCTCTAAATTCTGTATGATCCTCATTCAATCTCCCCTTGGGGACCAAAATTCACATCTTTTTCCCCATCTCTAGGCTTAGTGAGTTATGAAGCAGATGGTTAGGCTTTAGCTCTTTTAGGGATGATGCAATGCCTCCTATTCGTTATGCTGTGTTTTAACCATTAAGACTACAATTTTAGTTATCTCAAGTTCCTATTTTGATTGTAAAATGTGTTTTTAACCATATTTTTTCCTATTTTAAAAGACTCTAAACTTATTCATTCAATTAATACTCATTTACTGTGAACCAAATTAAGCACTGAGGCTTTATTCATGGAGACAGCAGGATTTCTACCTGCAAGTTGCTGAAGGATAGACAAAAATATAAATATTTATAATAATGTAAAGTAGGTGCTAATACAGATGTATCTGGAGTGTTGGTAGAGCCTGTGCTGTGAACAGCTGGGGTTAGGGATCAAGATGGGGAGAGAGAATGCAGAAGATACTTTTAGTTGTCTACCCAACAGCTATTTTTACCATTTTTGGGAAATCCCACTTCCTACTACAGAGGCAAGGAAGTCCATATGCTTGTTTTCCCAGTCTCTCTTGTAGCTAGGGCATGGACCCCAACGCTGACTAACGACAACTGAGATTTAGAGTCTGCTAGGACTCTCCTGAGAAACATTTTCTTTCTACAAAAAAAATGCAGAAACTCTCCTGCATTGTTTTAGGTTGTTGAAATCTGGAGCATCAACAGACATTTTAAGACCATGAGGATAAATAAGCCTGAGGATGAAGGCCAACACAGTGAGGAGGGCCAAGTGGAAAGACGCTCAGCACCTAGGTTTTCGATGATATTGTTGGGCTACCCTAGGGTGTTCCTGCATCACATCCCACTAATCTCTATACTTTTTGTTACATTATGCAATATGTTAATATCCTTATTACTTAGCCACAGTACGTTAGGTAATATTACTACTAATCAGAACTAACAGAGGAGACTGGAAGCAACATAGACATTTATCCTTTGTGGTATCATCAAGAACTTTCCTCTATAGTATTCTCCATAACCAAAGGCATGGAGCAAATGAAATTTCTAAACTCTTCTATTTTATTTCCATGATCAAACAAATATTTAAACATCTGAGAGTCCACTAGGGATTAAAAAAAAAATATGATGAAATAGTGGTTTTCATAGAATGGTTACCCTTTGTAGATATATATCTAAATCTTAAGTTATCATATGAGAAGGCTATCTTTATTACTTAACATGATAGAGGACAAACTTCCTAGCTAGGCAGACTCTTAGTATTTGGGTAATTGTGAAATATGAATAAAATTTCAAAGTGTTTCCTAAACATAACTGTAAGCAACAGATAACTGAGTGCTTCTCTAGAGAAGGTACATGTCATGAAAATTTAAATTAATGATTATGAAGGTCATTATTACACTATCAAAAGAAAAGATCTAACATGACATTTTAATTTTAATAAAAAATTAGAAAAGGTAGTCATGGGGGACTAAAGATATATAAATTAAGCCCTATAATGTTTTCAGAAAGAGATATAATGCCCATCTTTTTTTCACATTATACCAACACTTATTCTTTTTTTAACAATTAAGAAATTATTGTGAGAAAGTATACTTTAATCTAACAAAATATGTATTGTCATGCTACCAGACTATGTATTAGAGTGTTATTATTTTCTGTAGTTCAAGTTTTGGTGTTATTTTAATTGTATAAGTTATATTTAATTAAAACAAAAGAAATGGAGTACAATCAAGAAGGAATTAAAAGCAAATCCGAAGTTCACCACTTGTAGAAAATAACTATTTCATTTTTAAGCATTCCTATAGACTTTTCTATGTAGCAAAAATACATATAAATTGTTTTTTAAAGTATTCAGTATATTGCTCTATACATTGACTTATTTTTTTACTCAAAAGTATTTTGTGCTAAACCATTTTTGGTAAATTTAATTTTATATAATAAATTTAACAAGGACATGATAGACCATTATACAAATTTTTCATATTTTTCTAAAGTTTTAAAAATTAGGAATTACCTTGAAGTCCAGAATTACATTGTAGTTAAATTAAAAGTGTCAGTAAACAGCTCTGTGGGTAATCTTTGGTCACTTGTCTTGCTTTAAAAAATTACTTAATGATGTATTAGTGACTTATACACTTGAAAACTATATAATTTTATTAACCAATGCTACCACAATACAGTTAATTTAAAAAAAAATAGTTAAAAATATGTTATAGTTTCTGTTTTTATGCTTTGGTTCTTAATCTTGTGATATTTTCTATTTTTTTTAATGTTTTTCATTTTGTATAACTGTCACATATCAACTTCAATTGCACTAATACTCCAACTATATTGTTTTTTAAAATTTTAAGTTGTGATTTTTTATTTGTATACAGTATTTAAAAAATTACTTAATGAATGAAAGTGAGACTTCACAGAGAAAGACTGAATTTTAGAACTTTTGATTTACTTAGACAAATTGCCCTCCAAATACAATGTCAAAATTGACACCCCAATTTTATTTTTATCCCATAGCCTAATCTATGTTTGTTATTATTTTTTTAATCTGTCAGTCCAAGAGATTATACAATTTAAAATATTTGTATTTCTTTCGAAGTCAAACTTTTTTTCATATCATTGACCATTTTCATGACCATATTGATTTTAAGAAATTTAATGAAGAGACAATTTGGAAAATTGCCATAAGGCCTAAACTTACTGGTGCCTGCCATATAAATGATCTTTTGTTTTTGAGAAAATTTTGCTTTTAAATTAGTTTTGGCTTTGTTTTTCAGGTGTATTTTTAGTTGAAGTATAACTGACATACAGCATTATATGTATAACATAATGATTTGACATTCATACATATTATAAAATGTTCATTTGTATTTATTATGAAATGTATAATACATACTCCCAGTACAAAGTTACAAGTGTTTTTTTTTCCTTGTGATGAGAATTTTTAAGATTTACTTTCTTAGCAACTTCCAAGTTTGCAACACAACATTACTGACTATAGTCATCTTATTCTACATTAAGTTTTTACATCCTATCTGTTTTATAACTGAAAGCTTGTGTCCCTTGATCTCTTTCACCCATTTTGCTGCTCCCTCCCAAACTACTTTGCCTCTGGCATCCACAAATCTGTATTCTTAAAATGCAGTATCCTTTCTGGAAAGATAGCTCCAGACCTGCCATGACGGAGAAGGGACTACTTTGTGCCATTCCTTAGAGTTCTTTTGTTGAGTAATTCTCCTCATTTGCCCTTTTGATATGTATGAGTGGTCACTTTTAAGGAAAAGACTTATCTCTGTACATCCCAGTGAAAATTCCAATAAGATTTTCAAAAAAAAGTTTAAATATAAATTTTCTAGTGGGCAACATGCTCTGTCCCATAAAATGTTTTTTTTGTTTATTGTTTGTTTGTTTGATTTTGTTTTATTTTTAGAGAAGGAGAATAACTCAAAATACTTTCTCTCTTTTGGGGAAGCTCAGCCCCAGTTCTGGCTGTTCAGCCTCAAACATAAGGCAGTTGCAAAGCCCTAGGTAGGTAATACATTTATCATCATTTGCTTACAGTTACACAGGAGAAATGCTACCTGGGGAATCCAAGAGCATTGATGATTGAAGATAAACTCCTTCAACAGAGGATGGAACATTATATAGCCAATATTCAAATATTGTTTAGGCATCAACTTTGATAGGAAATCAAAGTAGTGTTTCTTTCATTTGATGCCTTGAAATTTCTACCGCAACAAAATGAATGTAAAGTATAATCTAATTCAGAGAAAGGAAGCATAGCAAATTTAGGCATATCCTGAAGCTAGAATTAATTTAATATTCATACAATTTTCTTTAAAAATACACACACACTCACACACACGTAGACATATACTTTGTAAGGACTGGTTAAAAATACATTAGAGATACATTAATGTATAATCATGATATATATCTTTATGTATCTTTAAAAATATATTACACAAGTACACATATATTTATATATGCAAGAGTGACATCAAAGTTTTCCATCTTCTAGTTAGTGAGAAAGATTTCTATTTTCTTTTTTAATTATACATAGTTCAGTTTGCCGAAAAATCTAGCAAATATAATTTTTATATTTGTAGGATCTGAATCCTCAGTCTACTGTTTCATATGTTTATATTTATTTTCACTCAGAGTTTGCTAAATAATGAAAATCATTCCTAAAATAATTTCTTATCACAAATAACTAATTTATTTTCATTAAAATCAGCCAAATCTGGAGATTACTTGTGAATTGGATTTGCTTCTCTTTGTTTGAAGAGAGTATAAATATATTTTAAAAGCCCTTTGACATGGACTGAACTAGAGGTTATTATGCTGAGTGAAATAAGTGAGACAGAGAAAGATAAACATTATATGATTTCACTTAGAACAAACTAAACAAAAAAAAGACTCACAAATATAGAGGACTATCTAGTGATGGCCAGAGGGGAGGGGTTTGAGGGAGCTAAGAGAAAAGGGTGAAGGGTTAAAGAAGTACAGATCAGTAGCTGATGGATGGTCACAAGAATGGGGAGTACAGCAGTTAGCATTAATGAAATGGCTAGATGTAGAGCCAGAGGAGAGAAAAAGCAATAAGGGGGAATTATTTTATAAACTGTATGAATGTCTAACCAATGTAATGTATACTTGAAACTAATAATAAATAAATAAATAAATAGATAAATAAATAAATGAATAAATAAATAAATAAATGTATAAAAGCCCTTTGGCTTCTTGTCAAAGGTCAATCTAGATGAATAACAAAAATCTGTGTTCTATGGAAGAAAGGGCAGCAAGCACTTTCAAGAACATGGGTATGTTCATGAAACAAAATCTCAGTGTGTGATACACATGTATATGTATATATATAATCTTTTGAGAAATTATTAGCAGTTTATTTGGAAAGTAAAAGTAAAACCAAACATGAGAAAAAAGCAAATTTTGAGAATTCTATGTATTAATTGATATTATCTGTAAGTACTGATTTTTACGTGATTACAGTGGACATCTTCCACTATGAACAAATAATCTTTTTGAAGTAGTTTAAATGTTTAAACTATTCTAAAATATGTTTTTAAAAACAAATTAGGCATAAGAACCAGTTAACATTTAGATAATAAAGAACTAAGAAAAATATGCAAGTTCTTGCCATTTTATATTTCTGTTAAATTTTTGAACTTCCCAAACTGTGTTCTAATTCAAAGAAGACAAAGTAAATTTGATTCTTGCAATTTAAAAAAGATATATTAGCACAATAGTTCTTTGTTTTTAATTGTCTACCTTATTAATAATTATTCACTATATAGATTTATTCTCATTTCCCAAGAATATTTCTCATTTTTTAACCTAGAACTATAAACACAGTAATGTAAATATCATGTATCTTAGATATTCTTCAATAAATATTTTAATTAATTATGGTAAATGATTATTATTAAATACTTAGGAAAAACATTTTTTCTTAATATTGAAATGGCAGAAGTTTAAAAATGCAAAAATTTAAAAAAATTAAATAAAGAAAATTTTAATTCCTTCATGAGCAGATAGAATATAGTAAACATAGAAAGTTCAACCTGACTATATTTTAGACAATACAAAAAATACAGGAAGAAACTAGTGGGGAAGAGATGTTAGGGAAATGGATATTTCTCTAAGGATTAGAGAAAATATTGAATAATTAATATTCCAAAGAGTTCAGACTCAGGTTGCTTGCAAAATCATTTCATTCTTTAAGAAGTTCCCACTTTCTAGCTCTTTCTGTGTGGTTCCCACATCAGATTTGGTACACTGTTTTCACATAATCACTTTGCTCTACTCACAGCTGATTGGATCAGAGATAATCACATGACTCAAGGCAGTCAATGGAGTGGTCTAATACAAAAACCCTGCCCAATGAAGATGACAGTAATTTGAACAATCTTGTACTCTTCCCAGCTGTGAGAGGTAGGTAGTTAGAATAATAAGAGATTTTTAAAGATGGTGACTGGAACAAGAGCAATAAGATTAAAAATAAAAAGATTTGTAATAAGAGTAGACATGGAATAAACAGTGAAAGCATAACTCAGTTAGATGGTAATGGCATTACTTGGTCCAGTTACTGAACTTAATTCTATTTTAGTTTCTTTACTGGGAATTGGAAAAATAACAATAACTAGCACATAGAATTATGTGAAGGTTAAATAGAATAATGTAAATAAAGCACTTAATATTGCCACCTGGAAAGAGAAAGTAGTCAATATATGTTAGCTATTATTATTATTACTAACATTAACATTAGTACTAGATATACAATTATTCTTTTGTCCTCCAATTGCTTTCTATTCTCCAAATTGACTAGGATGTTTAGATATTCCTGTGTTCCCATCAAACTTAATTTCATTATTCTTCCTTGATACTTATAAGGTCTAATTGTGAAAACAAAATTTTGATGTTTTCCCTCATATGTACTTGAATTAATTCAAATGAGCAAAACTTTTTCTTGTTCTAAAACACATATAACTAACATAAATACAAATTATGGGAAAAGAACATTTAAGAATTAGATTTACCAACAGAAACATTTCACTCCTCCTATTCTGTTTCTCTAACAAAGGAAAAATTTAATTCTAGCAGTAACTTTTGTTCCTCTGCTTCTGATTTTAAGACGGAAGTTGATTTGTAGATATTAAAAGGTTTTCTTAACATGCTGATATTTGATGAAGGCAAATTATAGTGGATAATTGTACTTAATGCTTTAGTTTTGTAATGGATGGGTGACAAGTTTGAGATTTGTGGACTCTGAAACAAGAAAAAAATATAATGATAGTGTGGGAGAACCTGTTATTTTCTTTCAGTTGTTTTATGTTATATGTACTTTAACCTCACCCAAAGATATTTGAGTTCTATTCACCTTCAGTTTGAATCTTTATTTTTTACTTATCTGATACTATTTTCAACGATGTCTTAAATATTTTGATAAAATTATTTTCATTGCATTCATAGTATTCTGTATTATGTCTAAATTAAATATTCAAGAATTTTACTCAGTTTAAGTTTAAATATTTTCTATACCTCCAAAGATTTAGAATAAGGGAGCAAAGAAAAGAGAGTGTATAATTTTGAGAGATTTGAGGGCTGGGACAAATGTTTGAAAAAGTGTGTAAATTCCTCATCATGCACAGAATGAAAAGAATACCACTGACAATGGCAGCAAAATATTGAATAATTAAGTTTAGAAAAGATGAAATGTCAAAATTCTAAACCAAAATCTACATTTTAATTCACCTACATTTATTTATTTAAAATCATATATTTGACCCGTTTTACCCTTATCTACCTCCTTCCCTCTGTTAACCACTAAACTGTTGTCCGTGTCCATGAATCTTTGTTTGTCATGTTCATTTGTTGCTTTCAGTTTTATATTGCACATGTCCCTAAGTGAAATCATATGGTTCTCAGTTTTTTCTGTCTTATTTCTCTTGGCATGATAATCTCAAGATTCATCCATGTTGTCACAAATGGCAGTATTTTATCTTTTCTTATGGCTGAGTGGTATTCCATTGTATCAATTACCTATTGAAGGATACTTCAATTGTTTCCATGTCTTGGCCACTGTGAATAATGCTGCTATGAACATCAGGGTGCCTAACCTTTACGGATAAATGTTTTCAAACTTTTGGGGTAAATACCCAGAAGAGGAATTGCTAGGTCATATGGTAAATTCTCTTCTTAATTTTTTGAGGAATCTCCATACTGTTTCCATAGTGGCTGTACCGATTTACATTCCCATCAGCAGTGTATGATGGTTCCTTTCCTCCCACAACCTCTCCGACACTTATTATTTGTCTTGTTGATGATAACCATTCTAAGAAGTATGGGGTGGTAGCTCATTGTGGTTTTGATTTGCATTTTCCTAATAGCTAGTGAACTTGAGTATCTTTTCATATGTCTGTTAGCCATTTGTATGTCTTTTTGGGAAAACTGTCTGTTCAGATCCTCTGCGCATTATTTTAATTAGAAGGTTTTTTTTTTTTTTATTGTTGAGTTGTATGAGTTCTTTGTATATTTTTGATATTAGGCCTTTATTGGAGGCATTGTTTGAAAATACCTTCTCCCATTCAGATGATTTGCTTTTTTGTATTGTTGATGGCGTCTTTTGTTGTGCAGAAGCTTTTTAGTTTTATATAGTCTCATTCATTTATTTTTGCTTTTACTTCCCTTGCTTTTAAGATTAAATTTATAAAATTTCTCTAAATCTAAAGTCCATGAGTTTTTAAACTTTGTTTTCACAATTTTAACTATGGCCACTTGGTTTGGTTTTATAGAGACAGAATAAAAAAATCATTCATGGTAGCTGATATTTAATTTATAATTCTAGTAATATTTGTAGCCAAAGACCTGAGACTGTTACTAAACCTTAGCTTCTCAATCAATTCATACACACAATAGATCATTAAATTAAGGTAATGTTATTTCCTACTTCCTATGTAGCACTAAAATCTCATCTCTTCTTCCTCTTTGATTGGAACATCCACAATTCAAAAGAAGTACTTCTCCTGTCTGGAGCCCCACAGCAACCTCTTACTTTATTAAGTTTTGTTTTCTTCTGATTCATTCTGCAGCGTGTGATCCACTTTTAGAATATGCATCTGATCATTTTGAATTTCTGTTTAAATTCTTCGAAAACTTAGAATTAGCATAAAACGTCCAACTTCAGTAAACATAATGCAAAGGATCTCCAGGATCAAACCCTTGTCCGCCATTCCCCACAATCTCCCCAAACGCAGGGATCTAGTGCACGCTAACTTATTTTTGGTCTCTTACTAAAGCATGCATTTTCTTGCCTCAATGCCTTGACAGATCCTGTAACCTTCTGTTTATACCACTCTTCTCATCTATTTCTTAAACTGGATCTACTTTATATCTCAATTTAAAAAAAAAAATCTTCTGAGAGATCTAACTACTGTGGTTTTCAAAAGCACTCTGTATTTTGGTTCTCGCAATACTAATCATAGTTCATTCTCATACCTTGTTCAGTTGTTTACCTTTCTCCCTAGACCATAAGTCTAAAGTAAGAACTATGCCTTATTCATCATTCTCTGCAAAATATATAAATTCAATGAGTATTTATTAAATAAGGAAAGAAACTGAAATAAGGAAAAATACTTGGAATCAGAAATATAAGAGCATTTTCATGGCTTTAATAAAGTTTATTTTCCATAAATCAATTTTCTCATGTATAAAATGGGAATAATAGTATACATTTCATGGCTGTGTTGTGAAAATTATATAGTATATATGAGTTACTATAGCATGCATACCGAGAACCCTCAAAAATTAAGGATATTATTATTTACTATAAAATAAAAAATATATATATAAATTTTATCTCTTCATTACTCTAAAGCACATTAACTTTGTCTAGCTGAAAATAGCATTAATAATTCCATTGGTCAAATCACTGTTCAGAGAATCCTAACTCTTCTCATTTTTTTCCCCCTAGTTCAATGACTTTCTACAATGGAAATCTTAGCCAATGGATACTTTGATGAGACTGGAGTTGTGACTCTTAGTAAAGCCATATTTTATACTTACACTGTGGTATATTTTTTCTTGTTCTCATAGGTTCTTAGGTTCTTGATCAGGATTTTCTCTTCCATATTACTTTTACAAAAAATGATAGTCTCTGGTGAGGGTGGTAATAGAATGCTACCAATCAAATTAAAAATAATAACAAATTCATTTTCCTTTAGTTTATTTCTCTTTCCCTCAGAACTAATCTATTTTCACAATTATAGTTTTTTTTTTCTTTTTCTTTCGAGTCAAGTTCTGCCAGTTGAAATTACCACAGAAAATCGGCCCATTTGTTGGACAATAATTATTCATACACACTCACATACACACAAAATTTGTTAAGTGAGTTAAATAAATAATTTGTTTAAAAAGGAGTAGACAAATAAAGACAGTAGTATATAAATTTAGGTAAGTGGGTAATATAGTCTCATACAAAAATACTTTATTTCTCTTGTCCAAATTGTCTACTTGAGCTTGAAAAGGTGGTACTGTTTTACTAAATTGAAATTACTGTGTTGACTATTTTGACACTGCACTTGAACAGTTCATTAGCGACCACTAGATTCCATGACCGAATCACAGTCACAGGGACATTCTAATGCTGTGAAAAAGAAATCTGAATGCAATTTTCCAACATTTACTGGCTATAAACAGTAATAGATGAAAGTTATATTTCTACTGCCAAGACTTGTTTTCTTGTTTTATCTGCATGAAACTAAATCAAATGTACATAGTTAAGATTGTGAAAATGAAGTTTTAGTCATTCAAATTAAATATTTTCTATATATTTTACAAAAATGAATTTAAGTATATTCAAAAACAGTTTTACCTTTCATTTTACAACACTGGGAAAAATACAAAGAAGGGTACACCCCTTTCCTGTTTTCAAGAAAAGAGTAAAACAGAATGGAATAAGAAAGTGCTTAAAGTTTTTGAGCTGGGTTTAAGGGATAGATATGGATTTCTTAGGCATAGAAAGAAATGATGGAATAGATAAAATTCACTGCATGGAAAGGATTAAGAAAGTAAAGGGGATTTCGGAAAGAAGAAATAATTTAAATCAAAAAGCATAAAGGTAAAAAATGCATAATCTCTCTAGTGTGTAGTTTAGATTTACTTGATTACAGGGAACCTAGTAGGGAGTTTAAAAATGTGGCTAGACAGAAATGATGCAATTAGGTCTTCAAGGGTTGTGCCTAATGTGGTCAAGTGTTTTGGGCTCTATTTTATCAGTTGAAGGAAGATACTATTTTAAAGATAGTTTTAAATGGTGCTTTAGAGAAGAAGCAACTCATTATGCTACAGGAGAACTCAGCAGTTGGGAGAATGACTCAGAGATAGAAAACCTTGAAAAAATAGACAAAGTAATTAAGAAGCTATTACAATACCTTCTCAGCCATATAGCAAAGAGGAAAACTCAAACAGTGAAAAGAAAAGAGAGAAAGAAACAAAGTAGCCATTTCAGAGGTAAAAACTGATGGCAACAGATGGATAGTATTAAAACACTGCAGGAAACAGATTTATCTGGTATAAGTGCTTTCCTCAGTAGATGCACCTTTAAATAATGTAGATGGGGAAAATAAAAATTCAGTGAAAAAGATAATAAGTTCTGTTTTTGAGCATATGGGGTTGAAGGGAATAATGTGAGATTTGGGGGAAAATGTCCAAAAGCAGTTAGAAATGTGATTCTGAGACAAAGGCAGGAGGACGGGTCCATTCTGGTGGTTCATGGTGTAAGATTTCACAGACAGATCAAGAAGGAATGGAATTGGGAAGGCTGCACAGTTGATAAGGAAGCAACTGGAAAACTTCGAAATGACGATGACAAAGAAAAAAAACAGAAAAATCTTACAGCAACCTGAGAAGGGTAAGATAGAAAAGCAACCATATTTCCAGAATAAAGGAAAAAACTGCAGAATGAATGAAAAAGCTGAGGTTAGATGGGAATATATTTATTGATTTGTTATGTTTGTCATCTTTTTTTTTTTTTTTTTTGTGAAGGTAAGCATGGGAAGGGAAAAAAACAAAACAAAACAAAACATAAACTGAGCAAATAAAGCCAAGGATGTGTAAAGACTAATAGTTATTTTATAGAGGAAGATCATGATGAAGCTAATAGAAACAAGATCATAGAGGAAAACATTTGAAAGATAATTTTAAAGGGATCCTTTTCCAAAGACAGAAGACTATCTAAATAAAAAGTTAAAGTATAGTTTAAAATGATAAGCAGAAGAGAATTGAAGAATTTCATTTCATAAATTATTTTTGATCTGTAGGCTAAGGGTGACATGCAGGTACCAGTGTTTGAAAAGGGTGGTACAATCTTGAATCAGAGTTTGTTCAAAATATTTCTGGAAACTGACAGCTATAAAACAGCATTGGAATATTTCCTTTCTGATTCAGTGATAGCATCTGTTCACAAAGTTGAATTAATATTTCTCAAATACAGTTCAGTGTACCGTAACAACTCTGACCTATATTGAACTATATTTGAACTATATCATCGCCCTGTTAGACTGACTCCTACCTAAATATTTATTTCCTCCTTATTATTCCCTCTTTCTTTTACATGGTTTTGGTAATCATCAAGTGTTGTCTAATTTAGAACAAATTATTCTAATAGTAAATATATTATTATTCATATTATACTTAGAAAAATGTTCATATTGAGTTGACTTTGCTTGGCATGGCCTATATGGGATCTTATGATTAGATATGGTTCTTACATTTAATGTGTTCTGTGTCTTTTTGTTACTTTGTTTTCTCATTATTGGGAATTACAGGAATAATATCTATTGGAAGAAATGACTAAGCTAAAGAATGTATGTAAAATGTAGAACCTGATATGTAAGGAGTAGCTATAAGCTATTTGCAGATGTTTTTTTGACATTGAACATTTTACTGAGACAAATTATCATATCACTAGTGTTTACTGATACCTCACCTTCTCTACCCCATCTGTCCAAGAAGTATCTGTTTGTTATGCTTTGTTTCTGTCTTTTTTTGCTTATCATGAAAATGGCTACATGTGTAGAATTAAAGAAACCAAAAATAACAAAATTAATTTACTTTAGAAAACCTAGTGCATCAAGGACAAAATAGATTCAAGAGAGGAAGAACAAAATAATTGGTAGCAGAAATAATGGGGAAGAGAAATAGGAAAGAGTTTTGAGTAACTGCTACTTTGGAGAAATTGTTGGGAAAAAAGGATAGGATATTTAGTACTAACTGTTCTGTTTTGTATAATTAAGTATCTTCAGCTTCTTTTCAAAGTATTCTAGTACAGATTAAAATTATTTTTCAATGTATTTTTTGAAATATAGCTATTCCTTTGAATGAAACATTATAGCAACATGTTATTATACTATTGCTTTAATCAGGTTATAAAAATATTCTTTATCTGATTGTCTTACATCACATGACAGGTTTAAGCAAGCATAATACATTAAATGGAGGCAGCAAAATATTTTATAAACTCTGGAACATTTATACATAAACTGATCTAGTGAGTCACAAAGTTAATAATTTCCCTGAGCTACATGGCTTCTACTGATCTAAATCAATCATCTTTTTTATAAGTCTTTGATGTAAATACTTGTATGAGAGTCAGCCATGGAAGAAACAGAGCTGTCTTACATATGTGGAATCACATAGTTTAAATCACTTCCACTTTTGCTCCCAACTTCAATCAGAAAAAGATTTTATCAAATATTCATTCCTAAAATTCTCATAGATTCCCATAGAAATCTTTGACCCAAATAAAAGACATTTCACCATATGGAAGACTTTTTGAATGGAAAGGAGGGTGGCATTGAATATAAAACTGACGAAATGTCTATAAACAAGAAAAAAATACAAGTAAAGTGTTTGTGTAAGTGAAACAGTATAACAGGAGACTTACAATATATCCATACATTTCTACAAATATAATTTATTTCCTATGACTGTTTTATTTTTTTTCTCCTTTCTTCCTGAGACCTCATGGAGTTTTATTTTTTGAAATCCTACCTCGAAGCAGAAAAAATCAAGCAGCTGCTATAGATAAAATAAGCATCACCAGCAGATATTAAAACTGTCACCTGATGGAAGCTGGGGATCACTATTAGGCCTCAAGCAATAACCTGCAGTATAATACTGTAACTCATATATCGATTAATTTTATATTACTGTCACATGTGACACTAACAGCTAACAATACTTCTTCATGCTGCTATCTTAATTACAATGTGTATGTGCTGAACATGAATATCTTGAGATCAAAATATATACTATAAGAAAAATACCTAAGCTGTTAGTTGAAATTTATTAGAAATCACTCTAATAGTAGGTTTTTATCTTATTTTTAAATAATCTGCAAAATGAATGCAGATTTTTTATCTACATTAAAGAAATTTTGTATCATTTGGACATCTAGGAATATATTTGTGCTTAATGATTTTGTATAAAATAGTTAATCTACACATGTTGATTAAATAAACACAAAAGAAAAACTAGTGCTTAGGTTTTCAACAACTCATTATTTTAGGATGGTAGAGGTGGTGGAGGATTTAGAGAAATGTGATTTTGCTTGAGGTTAACATTATTCAGACCAATAGTTACATAGGGTTGGAAAAGACAACTGAGATTAAAATGATTATAACATTTGTAGGATACCATAAGGAAATATACTGTCAGGGAAAGAGTACAGGTGATGTTGGTTCTAAGAGTAATGAGAAAAAAGAAGGAGAAAACCTTTAAAGATGAATTGATAAAAGTTGCAGTTAAAGGGAAAGATATCAAAATTAATGGTGATGGACTATAAAAATGTGCTTTTTCTTCTCTGATTGCCCTATTTTTTAATCTTTAAAATATTAGTTTTGGAACAAATTAGAGGATTTTTTTTTAATTGTTAACCCATGGTTAGACTTCCATTTTTCTGGAAACACTCTGAAATAATATATAAACATTTTAATATATGTATAATAAGCAATTATGATGAGAAAATCTGTAGCTTTCATCATAATCTTAAAGGTACCAGTGACCTTAAAAAGGCTATAAGCACTGATTATCTTTACATTTCAACCATATATTCTATAATAATGTGGCTTTTTCAAGTATAAACCAAATAAAGCTGCTGGACTAGGAGTTCTTAAGAAAAACAGTGTTTTTCTTCTTAATCTCTTTATCTGCCCAAGCATCTAATATCATGGTTTTTAAATAGTAAGTGGAAGTTAATGAATGCTGCATGAATGAGTAAATGAATGATGAATAAAAATAAAGGACGAGATGGTCATAGCGAAACTATTTTTTGTAGTATTAGAATATTAAACCTGACCAACATGTTAAGCTTGAATATTCTTCAATCAAAATGCAACTAAGAAATTAATTTTCTTATATCAAACTCAAAGAAATATCTACAATATTTATGTAATTGATATGATCAAAAATATATGATAGGTAGTTGCTGCTACAGCAGAAGATAACTGAAGCAGAGAAGACAAAGTAGAATAGTTAAGAGTAAACATTGACTCAAGTAGGTTCCTAATACTTTAGAGAAACAAAGAGGATGGCTTGTTAACCCACAGCTTCCCATCTCATATTATATTTATTCACTAAACAGATTTACTGACCACTGATTATATATAGCAAATCCTAGGTTAGAAGTGGGGCGTACAGAAATGTACAGTCATAATAATCTACAACTAAGCTATCTCATAATCTGGTGCATCATAGGCATGGCAATCAGTAATCAAATAATTACCATACAAGGTATGAATAAATGTGGCATCAAAAGAGAGTACCAAATGACAATGAAGGACTCCTGATCTCCAGGGCTACTGCATTTGACTTGGAAAACTGATAGCAGCTTTTTAATGATATTGTTGATTTATTTCCCACTCTCTCTGTTCTACTTTTTCCAGTTCTTAGAGAGTAATTTAGTGATTGTCTGATTCCTCCCTCCCATCACTCTACTGAACTATGATAAACCTCACTTTCTTTTGGCATTTGGGAAGATAAAATTAGGATATAAGTGATAAGCACATTATTAAACATACCTCCCTTTTATAATCAACATATTTGGGCATTTGATTTCTCACGTATGTACTCAATGATCTTTGTGTAGAGGACATTTCTCTGAATTTTGGTTGAATGCTTCAGCATGCATCAATGACTTGATAATTGAGCTGATACATAAATTGTAACCTTTCAGGAAAAAATATACTTATTTAAGCTTTCTCATTGGAAAGAGTAATTTTTAAGGTGGGCTGACTTTGAGGCCAGAAATCCATTCATTCTCTAGGACACAAAATGTTTCATGTTTGAGCTGGATTGCAAACATGACTTTCAACTGGAGTGAGAGGGAAAACTAATTGTGAAACTTGAAATTCAGATTAGCATTTGTACTTTTTTTTTTCTCTGTTAAGAATGTTATGATGAAGTTTCAAAAAGGTAGAAGCTGAGGAATTTGACCAGATGTATACTTCTGGGGAACTATAGAGCCAGAAAGCTGAGGTTCCTGAGTTTGCACAAAGAAAGAACAGTGATTCCCCCCACCCCACCTTTAGGATGCTTATATTGCTAGAAACAACATGAATTATACTGAAACAAAGATATTTTAAGTCTTGAAGAGGACTTCATGCAGTTGTTACTGGATCTGAGAGGTCCAAATTGTATTTTCCATGTCTGAACCATTTAATTATATGACAGAAGAAGCTATAAGAAAAACAAAGGGTTAGGTATTACCCTTTCCACATACTTTTTCACTTTGGAAATTCCATTTAAATAGAAAAAATATATTATTGCTGTATGAAGCCAGAATTACAAGTTCTTCAATACACATAGCTTTTCATATGTACCACTGAGCATACTTAAATATTGTAAATTCAGCCCACTCAAAAAAAAAGATTTATATCAGGTTATTCCAAAGTAATTTCTATCATTAAAAAAATTAGATTCTATGAGAATCTTTTTTTGCATCTGGCCACCATAAACAGGTAAAGGCCTAAACATCTCTACCCACTCTCTCAGTCTGTAACAGCCCTAAACAGTAATTCCTTATCTTGACTAATTTTCGACACATGAGGTATCAAAAATTGTATTTTAACTTTAGTAAGATCTATAAAAGTAAAGAAAATCTATCTTACATCTGCTGAAAGGGAAGTGAACCTGAATGAGACTCTGTAGATACTAACTAATGAAAAATAATTGCACTGCTTAATTTACTTGGCAATTAGCCTAAATTTTTGAAAAATAAGTCATCATTGATTTGCCCCAATCTAAAGCACAGATCAACTGTTCATTTGCAATCCTCACTTAACCAAAGTGACATCTAAGAAAAGATAATTGCAGAGTTTAATGTTCTAGGCAGAGGGAATGTTCTAGGGAAGAGTCCCTAAAGCAGGATTGTTTCTGGTTTAACTGAAAAATTAGCACAATCTATTATTTTAAATGAAAGATGACCAATGATTGAATTGATACATATCCCTGAAAAGAGGTACTATTTCTCAGAATGACTGTTGTACCTAGTCACTACTATAATCCAGGTATTTGCTGTCCCTACAGAAACACATATCATAATAACAAATGCCTTTAATTCCTTATTTTTAAAGAAATGTAGATGCTAATGAGTCTAGGGGGAAAGGTAGTGTTCTTTTTCTCTTTTGAAGATAAACTGGTCTTCCAACCACAAGTAAGATTCTTTTACCCTTTATGCAGCATATGGCCTTAGAGGTAATACTTCTCTAGAATAAAGTAACATAGTTGTCTCTCGAAAGAATCCAAGTTAATGTAGTTTTGTTTCAAATGAGCTCTTTCTCTAAAAAAAAAGCCTTCTAAATAGTTCTAGTAGGACCAAGAGTAAGTAATGATATAATTACATACCTTAATTAAAATTGGAATGGTTGTGTTGAATGATACTCTTATGATTATATACAAATTAATCTAAATTTCAATTATAAAATGATATAAATTTATTTAATCTTTGAATATAGGAAATTTGCCCGCCTTACTTAAAAAAAGACAAATTTCTAAATGACATATAAATTACTCAGATTTCAGCAGCTTCCCACTCGTTATATAATAGAGGTATGTATCTAAATTTGAAAAATCAAGTGTTAAATTGAAAAACAAAAATAATTTTTTTTAACTCTAAAATGTATGCATATTAGAAGATGTATGTTGCTCAAGTTTTCTGGATAAATGTTCTCTCCTCAGCCTTTTCTTTTCTGTGTGTAATCACAACTCGATTGCTATTAAGTCTTTCTAGATAATATGGTTTTTTATTCTTTTGGTTGAAAATAGGATTGACAAACATTTTATACGGCACAATGCACTTCATAGTTAAATGACCAGCAAGACTTCATCAGCTATAAATAGAACCCAAGGAGTGATTAGCAAACTGATTCAGCCAGTGGGTGATATCTAGAGGTAATCATGCCCTTGTTAAAGATGATGGATTACTAATATTTAATTTCTGTATATAACAGTAGCAAGAATATTACCTACTGAAAATATTACATGATATAATAACTAAAATGTGTTAAGGTATAAAACCACAATGATAAATATATGTATTTTTGAGATAATCTAAGTATTACAAATAATTTAAGTTTGAACATTCGTATATATTCATTTTTGACAGACAAGATACAGCAAGCATCAAAAAGTAAAAGCCATAGTAGAAAACCTAAAATTAAATAATTGTTTCTCTTAAGCAAGAGATCTGCACATTGCGATCGACTTCCATTAGTTTCTTTTTACCATTTTAAGAGTTGGTTAATACGATGACTCACTTTTTGTGGAAAAGAATCACTGCTCTATGAGATTATATTCTCTAAAAGTCACCACTGACTGCCTAAAACTTTAGAACGTGCTTGTAATTAACTTTATTACAGTGAACTATACTTATCTACTTATCTACTTATGTGTTAGTATTTCTTACTGGATTAATTTGAAAGTTTGTGGTATAATTTAGATAAAACTATAGGGATTTGTCTCTTACGAAGAAAAAAGAGTTTAATGATTAAAGACATCCTTATCTAGAGTTTTACCAGATATGAATCTTACCACTTTTCAGCTAGGTGAACATGACAAGTCATTTCATGTTTCTTTCTCTTGGTTTCCTCACCAGGAATGGGTTTAATTATAGTATCTCTCTTATGTGGTAGTTTTTGGACTGGGTGTTTTATTGCATATCAAATGGTTTGATGTGTTCCTAACACAAAATAAGTATTCAATAAATGTTAGTTCTTATTATAAACTATTTTGTCTCATAATATAATGTGTGTCACAAAGTAAATAGTTAATATTTTAGAATTAATTCCTAGATATATGGATAACTGGATGCATGACAGCAATCTAAAAGAGCAGTACTTATTAAAGTTCAGATATTTTACCAAAAAAATGTTATTCATTTAGTTCAATACATATCTTATTTTAAAGATCTATCAAATACATTTAGAAATGTTTTGGTGCACAACTAACTTTGATGAATTATATTGATCCCATTTTGCTAGAGGGTTAGAATAAAAACTTCAAGTAAAATCCCAGAAATAACTCATATCAAATGCAAATCATTTGAAAACTAATACTATGGTTTAACAGCAACAATTATTAAAAATACTAGTATAGCAATAACTATTAATTTTTTAATCATTATTGAAATGAGAGGAACAATTAGGCCCACAGCTCTCTTCCTATGTTTTTTGGTCTATTTGACTATATAACTAGAAATATGAAAAAGCTTAGCTCCTTAATCAGTCGGTTTATTTTTTATTTTTTTGATTTAATGAATATTTTTCGCATGATATTTTGGCTATATTTAGAAATATGCTTGAAATATCTTTAATATTGACCTTTGTGGAAAAGCTTTAACCCTAATATTCAGACAGTACAATGCTCCTAAATGAAGCAAGCGTTTAACACATTATAAAATAGTTGGTTATATTTAATCCAATATTATTATAGAATGATGCTGTCCTGAATTTCATTCATTTAAAGTGGTTACTCTGTAATTCTAATGAAGCTTTTAGAAATCATTTAACCAGATTGTACATAAGATAACATCAAGGCTAATGTTTGTATTTTAATTAAATGTATGATCACAAATTAAGTTGTGCCCTGGCTGAGAATATAACATATCATAAGGGAACAGCCCATCTATTTTCTACTTTAATTGCAAAACTTTTGTTTGAATGACTAAAAATAACCTACAGATGAAAACCTATGCCAATCTCAATAATACAATAGGAAAAATATTTTCTCTATAGATTACTACACTTTTAATGGTTAGTAAATTAGAATGCATTTCAGAGGTAATATAGAGACAGCCTGAACCAGATATTATTCCTCAATAGAATAGTTTAACAAGAAGGCAAGCTATATTTCATCATACTGCACATTATTACAATGAGCCTTATCAGGGTTGGAAGCAGCAAATTTCCATATCCTTTTAATCACTGGCCTCCATGCTGAGGCAGTCAGTACGGGTGGAGCAGCCACCGGCAATGCTGTATGCTCTTCACCTCATTTACTCAGCAAATGCTTTACCCAGGGAACAATAACATTAGCCAGCAGGGATGACAATTTAAACCTACCAATACAAATGGGGATCCTAAGGCTTTCATTCAATTCCTTCATTGCAGATTGCCTTAGATCCTATTTAATTACATCCTTTCTTCCCACTCACTTCTGAGCAATGAAAAACTGAAACTGGGAAGAAAAGATAATAGTCGCCATTAGATTTTGACTTCACTCTCAAAATCAGTTAGGAGTATGGGTAAAGAGAGTCAGGAGACTAAAAATTTATTTTTCTCTCTGTTTCTACCCTAACTCCTGGCTACCTTCCACTCATCCTTTAGGTCCAGGTTATTTTTTTCTCTTTCCAGGAAGCATTCACTGCTCACCCAATTAGTTAATTTCTCCCCACTCCCACTCCCATATGCTTTTATAGAACTCTAAGCCTGCCCATTTTTGCTACTGATAAAATTAAAATTTAAACAAAAAAGAACTAAAATTAAATAACCTTGGGTGTAGTTAATTATTGAATGACTGTCTTTCTCACTAAACTATAAGCCCTGTGACAGCATGACAGTTTCTGTTATTTCACTGATAACAACAAAGCACTTACAATAGTGTCTAATATATGTCTAGTAGGTGTGCAATAAAGATTTTTCAGATAAATAAGTGAATGAGCAAACTCATTTATGTCCATTTTAAAAAGTCTCAATTTTATCTACCAAGTACAATAGATATGATAAAAAGATACAAGAATAACATACACTAAAACCTCTATCTTAGAACATTTATTTCCAACATTATCAAATCAGATGCTATTGGAGAAAATTCTCACTGCGTTAAACTGCTATAAAATTATATAATTAAGAGATAACATAAATTGGAAACCCTGATTTTTTAAGGTGCTAAATGAGAATCAGAATTCAATGATTCGCTCACACATAACTTTAACCATACAGCAAATATACCATATTTTAAAACATTTAGATTCTATGGTAATATAGAGGAATGGACTCGTACTCTAATGAGGATAGATTTTGCAGAATTTTTTTCAATTTTAAAATTATTTGGCACCTTCTTACCATCTTGAATTTTTCTCTTATCAAGGAACTTAATCTTTCTTACAACGTTAAATATGTTGTCTTTCATCAGTTTCACAATTAGGTAATCTTAATTAATTTATGGTGAAAATTTCCTGTAAAAATTCAGCACTATTATGGTGATCATTTCCAGGAAAGGTGATAAAACTCCTTAATGGGTATTTTAGTAATCTTTCATCTTCAGAGTTCTTTTTTATATAGAAAGACATGACTGAATTTATCCATGTAACATCACTTCTCTTTTTCCTTTATACAATTCCTTCAGGAATTTATAATAAGCCAATTATATTTGCTTAAAAACTGGAGGCAAATATATTCAGGGTTGAAAAGAATGCAAAACTCTATGGAGGTAAGATTGAGAGAATTCATAGAAAAAACTATGGTTTTGAAAATATCAAAGAAGCTTTTAATTTATTTAAACAAATGCATTGAATTTATTTTTTCTACAAGATGATAGTTATTTCTATCTTTAGGTGAATTAAGATTTACGAAAATACTAGTGTAAAATTGTATAGCCAATTAGGGAAACGATAACAGAGACTGACTGAGGCCAGATTGAAATACTTGTGGCATTCCTCCTTTAGTCTACCCATTCATACCTAAGATCATGTGGAGGAGAAAAAAATTTTAAAATTCCCTAGTCTCAGGTATGGAAAAATAGAAAGACAGAACAAAAAAATAAAAAAAAAAATAAAAAATAAAACTATAAAGAGTGAAAAACTTTTATTTTTATGAATATACATTATTACATGTATATTCAAATGTAATATACATTATTACATTTGAGAACCTAGCTAAAATCAAACTTTCTAGGAAAATTTAATATGTTAAATGAAAAAATAAGAAATAAATAATGCAAATAAACCATTAACATAAAATAATTTGAAATGACAATCATGGCTCTACCCCAGATTCCCCACAAAATCTCCAAATCTTCTAAATATATTTTACTATAACTTTTGGAACAGGTTATCTCTAAATTAAATAAATTATTCTAAAAAAGGGGAGGGGAAGCTATCTCTTTGAATCTAAACCATGTGGAGACAGTACAAAAAAATTTAAATGATGGGTATATTTAATTTATAAACAGAGTTATAAAAATCCCAACTATAATAATATTTAACCTAATCTAACAATGTATTAAAATAATATGATATGATTAAGTGGAATTTACTTCGAGTTATTTAATGTCAAAAAATCTATCATTGCAATTATCTATGTTAGTGAACTAAAGTAAAATATAATTGTATTATCACTTGCTGTGACATTAAAAGTTGTTGATAATATACAATATGTTTTAATTATAAAAATGGAAACTTAAAAATCTAAGAATGGCATTTTTCTTAACTAGAAGAATAGAATGTTACTTATAAAGTTCTATAGTAAATGTAATATTCAGAGAATATGTTAAGTAGCTAGTCAGACATAGAGTTATATAGCATTCAAGTGTCAATCAAAATGACTTCACTTGCCAGTCACCTAAGAACATCTTTGTAACTACCCATCACAGCCCCAAATATAAAGCAAATCTCTTCCTTCCTGGGGTTACAGCTCTCCATCTTCCCTGGCTGGAACCCATACTCACTCTTAGGGATATGTAACCTCATTTCTACATGGTTAGCCAGTTTTAGGGTTGACCTGCCTTCTACTTCATAATGTACTTTTAATAAACAAATATTTCTCATATTCACTGAGTTGAAATTCATTTCTTCAGCAGTGAAAAGGACCTAGAAGTGAGTGTTACTGGAATTGTGATCGCTCCAACGGTAACAAATACATTTTTGATATAATTCTTTGGAGGTTGAAGATAAGATGAGGATGCTTCTTATCACTATAAATATTCATGAGCTACATAAGGTTCTAGCTAACTTTATAAGACAAGAAAAAGAAAAATGGCAAACAAAACAAAAGATGTGACTGATTTTGGTTCTGGTTTTTTTTGTTTGTTTCATTTTGCAAATTATATGATCACTTATATAGAAAAACCTACGGGAATACATTTTAAAAACATATTAGAATTATTGTGATAATTCAACAAGTTTGTGAGATTATAAAATGAAATTACAGCCAAAATCAATTACTATAGTTTCTAGAAAATAAGATTCCATTTATCCTAACAGCAAAACATATGCTTTAGGATTAGCCTAACAATCAATACACAAGGCCATTGTAAATAAACTTTTAAATAGTGCTGAATAGGTAGAAAGATATATTTGTTCATGAATGATGTGACTAAATACTATGAAAAGCTAAATTCTCATCAAAGCAATTTATTAATCAAATTCAACTTCAACTTCAAAATACCAAGTTTTTTGAAACTTGAAAATCTATTGAACAACAAAAATTATGGAAGCAAATAGGTCTACAGATGGTTAAAACTACTTTTGACAAAAATTGGTAATTTTTCTCTACTAGATATGATATCACTTAGTCACTGTATTTCAAAGAATGTAAGATAGACACAGAAAATCATACGGTACAATAAGATGAAGTAGAAAGCCTTGCAACAGACTTGTATTCATAAGGCAATTTGATGTAGAGACTGTATTAAAAACCAGAATGGGTTATTTTGTAAACGTTAAATTAGTAAAAGATGTTGGGTAATAAATGACTTGCTATATAGAGAAAATTCTCTATCAACAGCCTGTATGAGAAGAAGTTCCAAATCCTAACCTAAATGTAAAGGTATTAACACTTAAAACGTGAGGAGAATACCTTTGTGATAATAAGAGGTAGTATTTGATATATCCGAGTACGATTAAGGATTTTAATGTGATGATACAAGGTACAAACTCGAAAAGCTATTTGTAACATTTTATATCTAACAAGGGAATGATTTATATTTATAACATAAAAGGAACACTTCGAATTAGCAAAATAAGACTTTATGTCAATATGAAATGAGCAAAATATATGGCTAATCAATTTATGAATGGAGAAGCTAAAATAGATAACAGAGGTAATCTACCTCACTAGTAAAGAAAAAAAAAAACAAAACACAACTTACAATGATAATGAAAAACTCTGACTATCAAAAAGTAAGTAACAGGTAAAAATCGACTGTGAAGATTGAGAAAACAGAACCCCTCCCAAAAATGGATGCAATATATAACTAGTAAAGCTATCCTGAAGAATATCTTTCACATATATCCCATGTTAAGCAATTTCAACTCTGGGTATATACTGCAGAGGTCTCTTGGAGAGAGATTAGATGACTGTAAAGAGGGGAGATTAAATATTATGCTGGGATGTAGTCATAAACCAGATATGTCTTAGGCAAACCAAACAGAGCATCTGGGCATGCCATATACAGAAAGATATTCGTGATAACAATGTTTATGTTAGAATAGTTGGATTCAATTTAAATGTCCCTCACTAGGGAAATCTGTAAATGATGTGTGGTATATGCAAAGGCATACAATGAAATATTATCCAGGAGAAATACAACCAAAAGTATAGATCTTAAAAATAAAATACAGAAAAAAAAATGTAAGAAAGAGCATAAACTTCATAAAAATATCATTTGGGTACATTAAAAATAAATGCACCCACATGAACACTATGCATAGTTTAAAGAATATATATGTAAGTATATTAACAATTTGTGGTAGATGAAAAGAACATATACTGTAAAAATTGGAATGAATATCAATGCTAGGAGGGCAATGTGATTGGGATAGGAAAACAAGAGGAAATTATAGAACGGAATTAAAAATCAGAAGGACTTTGCATGAGCAGATGGCATAATCTACAGAGACATGGTCTTTTGCCAATTATTTTTACTTATGTCATCTAGATGCCTAGGGGAGTGCCTGGCACATAACAGGTGCTCAATTAATTTAATTGAATGAAGATTATAATAAAGTAAGTTTTGTGTGCCAAAGATCCTACAAAGGAATAATTAAAAATATATTTTTTGGTTTTCTTCATTTTACTTATATTAATTTTTAAAGCATGGTAATAAAAACACACCAAACATGATTTTGGAAGGCTGGTCTACTGATCTAACTGTTCATTTTTGTGTTAATATCAATTGTTTTAATTATTTAGGGTTTTAATGTCTTACATCTAATGCTTAACTAAATATTCTCATTATTTCTAAGTTTTTCAGTGTATTGTTTTAGGTTTTCGTGGTGTATAATCACATCATCTACAAATAATTCTGTCTCAATTATTTCATGTCTTCTTACTTTGTCAATATTAATCGTGATGGTAGTTTTTCTTTCTTTTTTTTTTTGGTTATTTATGGGCAAATTATCACTAGTTTTATACATTTTATTTGTCATGTTAGCTTTGGTTTAACATAAATCTTAAACATGCCAAAGAAGTATATTATTTGCAAATTCTGAGTTTTTTTGTTTAATTAGAAACTAATTTCAGAGTTTTTTCCTTCAATTTTATCCCAACTGACTCCTAATACCTTTCTGAGGAAATACATGTTGACAATTAAAAACATCTCACAATAATCAACATGAAACATGTTATAAATGACAAAACAATGATAATTTTGCATGGAAAAATAAAATTGCCATACTAAATTTATGGCTTATGCTAAATATGACCTTGAAACACTTAAAATGAAAGAATTAAAACGTTCTATATGTAATTAAATTTAACAAATACTGCAAATTTTCTACTTTTTATTAGAAAGTGAAATTTAATGATTTCATAGCCATATCAAAACTTAATAGTAAGATATTGCAAATTCTATTCTGGAAACACCAATTACAAGACTTCTCTTTAAACCTAGGATTCTAAGAAATCATAGTCAAATGATGGCCAAGACTCTAGTTGTCAATGGAGTAAATTTAGTATAAGTGAAGGTTTTGCTTTTTAGAAGAAAGCTTTTGCTAACACTGTCCCAAAACTTAATTTGGTATAGTGTACATTTCCAATAGCAAAACCCATTAATAGATCAAATATTTACTATATGTTTAGCTTCTGTGTTTACTTAATGCCAAAACTGAATGATTCATTCAATTTAGTAAAAAGGTCAAATTAGTTAACTGAATAGTTTTTCACTATTGAACCATTTGCTGTCTTTGCAAAGATTAATTATCAATCCAACACTCCCTTTGCCAGTAGAGGCCATTTTCATGCTTCTTGTTACGGTTCTGAATAAAAAGAATAAAAAAGAAATGGTACTTAGCAGAACAAACTGATTAGATCCTGGTTAATTTAAAACCTGTTACAGAGTACAGACCACATCCCAAGATTCTTTTGTGGTCTCGTGCTTTGTGACATGGACAGTATTCTGAAGAGATTTTATTTTTAATAGAATAGTTATAGAAACATCCACCATCCATAATTTTAACAATTTGAATTTGCCTCAATTTTTTTATAATAAACTTCCTTTTTACTTTTAATATATGATTCATTTTCAGATAATATAATATTCTATACTATAATATGTATATGTAAATGTAAAAATATTTAACATATACATTTGGATATTATATATGTGTTTTGCTCCAGCACAAATTATGTATGTGTATGTATGCAAAACTAGTCCTCAAAATTCTCATTCCAGGAACAATTTAACAGCAGAAAAATAGGTCAACCTGCAAACCACTAAGAGGCACCCATTGCATATCTGTCTCCTGGTCCCAAAGTATTCACCCAGAGTGATAGAAATTTCCTGAAGCATGCACAGTTATTTTTATTTGACAAGTCTAGAATTTTTTTTTCCTCCTTAAAAATCAAAAGAATCCTACAGATGCTGACATTAAACATATTGATGGGAACTACGATCATATGTCAGACAAATATATAACTCCTTTGAGCTCTGAAAGAAGCTGACAGCATTCTCATAAAATATTAAATACTAACAATAAAATCTCTTCACAAGGAATGACAGGTTAGTAGAAAGAATCTGCAAGCCCTCAATAATGAATTTTGATTAATCAGTTAACTTGAATCCTCTTGTTCTTGCTGTTTTCAGGCTTCACTTAGGTGAACAAAAAAGACATGGAAGTCACCAGTATACATTCATGTGGCAAATGTTTGAAAGATAAAAAAATGTAAAAATCCTCCTCCCAAAGGAATATATAAATAATAAATTGGCACTATTCCATTTGGCAGGAACGGAGAAGGTGAAGCAGTATCTGTTCCACTAACGGCCCCTGCCCCCACCTTCTCCCCACAAAGTCAAGAGGTTGGTCAACCTGGTCATCACAATTCCCTTATGTATATAAACACATTCCCCAAATTTCCAAACTACAGTTTGTGGATCTTTCACAAATGCTATTTTATATTCTGCTAGGTATGCTCAAGTATTTTCATATTAGGCTTTATTCTATAGCTATTCCTCAAAATAAAAAATGTAGATAGCTGTGTGAAAAATTGCCAGATTAAAATATCAAAACACAGCTTGAAATGTAACACATTAGCAATGCACAAATAAAATTAGCTTTCCCAGGAAATATGCATACCAATAAAGCAGTGAAAACATCAGATGGGCATTTGAGTACCTTACTTGGTTATCTTGAAAGGCAGTACATCTGCTCCAAATTGGACAGTTTATTATTGTTTCAATTTTCAAATAAAGTCCCAAATAGCAATAAGTAACTTGTACTGATACTTAACTACATTTCACCACGTCAGTATGATTAGTCCAGTTATTGCCAGATAGATATACAGAAAGCCGCATGTTCTTGTAAACGGATTTTAAAATATGCTACATTTTCCTGATTAACAGTTCCTCCCTGGAGAGTGGAGATTGGTGTCTTCAGTACTTTTTTCTGAATTTGACATAACATACAACGTTTGCTTTTAAAGCAGCAGCTTTAAGACTTATTTTCTCTCCAACCCCAACACACTTGAGAGATTAGCCAAAATTCTATCAAGTAGAAATGCCCTCAAAAGTCTCATTTACACCTCTCCCCATTCAGACAGGAACCAATAAAGTAATCTTTTAAAAATGGGTTCCAGAAAAGGTAGTTCTGATAAAGTGGCCAACAGTGTAACAAGATGCATTAATCTGTATAGAATTCAACTTCAAAATCGAATAAAACTATGCAATTTTTATTAGATGGGTTCTTATCTCTAAACGCTGATCTTTTGTTAATTATAAAATACATATCTTTACATCCCGTGACCTAGGAAGTTATTAACTTGGCATTCCTTGAAACAAATATTCTTCAGGTGTATATTCAACATTTATTGCAAAGTTAGGGGATTTATTTTTTTAATAAAATTTTAATAGTAAATATTATGTACATATAACAATTTAAAAAATATTTTGACATAAGAAAGGCAAACAAGGTAAGAATAGTTAAGATGATTTCACAGTAAAAATAGTAATGCAGTGCCTGACAATAGAAATTTTTTAAATATAAGATAAAATTATCATAAAATATTGAGTTATAAGAAATCATTTTAGTAGTAAAGAAAGAGACAAATAGGTTAATAGAACAGAATAGAAGTGAGAAGAGGCTCACATATATGCAAGGAAAAATAATGTACATATCAGAGGAAATTTTAGGTCATTTGGGAAAATAAAGTTTATTCCATAGAGAGTATTGGTTTCACTAGCTAGCTGTTCCTTACTTTAAAAGCATAAGTAAAGCCAAACCACACAAAAATGTTATAAATGGGTCAAATGTTTTAATAAAACAAAACAAATTAAAAATATTAAAAGAATACTGGAACATATACTATTTTAAAAAAAATTTTATAGAAGAGAAAGATGTTCCAAATATAATTAAAAAAAAATAAACCTTGAGGACAGAGTCAACAATGAATATGTCACTTGCCATATAGGGAGGAGGCTCAGTATATATTTGTTTAATAACTGGGTAGATATTATTTTAATTCCAATTTAGGCAGTATAGAGATATTCTATTATGGAATGTATAAATAAGAAAATAAGAAAAAATAATTGTAGGCTGCTTCCATAGAAACATGCATCAAAAATATATGCTTTTTAAATTATATAAATATTATTATCTCTGGTGATTGTTAGCCTCCTATCCAAAGAACAAATAAAATAAAAAAATAAACTCATATATTTAAAATTTATAGATTCTACCAAGCTGTTTTTTCTTCGAATCTTAGTAATAAGACTTGTAAATATTGAAAGAGGATAATACCTTGTAATATCTAGGGTATCTGGATTGTATTTGCATTGCAAAGAGTATGTTCTTTGAAAATCTGACTGTCACCACCATTTATCAAAATACAATAGTTATGAAAGATCATGTGATGTAAAAAAAAATAGTGAAATGTACCTTGATTGTTAAGACTGAATTTCAGTTTTGCCTGTTCGGTTTAGTTTAGTGTTTTGTCAAGTTGTACAGATAAATGTTTTGTGTATTTTCAAGTACTCTTCAAAGAAAAGCATTACTTTTCTTGCCCTTAGGGAAACATTTAAAGTGTACATGCCTGTTGCAAAGTCTCAGTGTCCTTATCAAGGCCAAGAAAAAAAATTTCTCCCAAAGTTAAAAATCAATGCAAATTCTATTTATCCATTAGAGTTTAGTGTCAATGGGCTTCTTATTTAAGCTAAAGTTTTGCCTTATTTAAAAAAATCAATGTGGAGTTATGCTTTTATCAAATGAGCTGATAAAAATGAATGAGGAAGCCAATATAAAATGGCATCTTTATCATATAAATAGACGAGTTTAATAGTGAACACAAGTAGAAGAGAATATTATCTAATAAGTATAAAATATGAAGATATTTTGAGTATATATGTGTATAAATAGATATAAATCTGTCTGTCTATCTATCTATCTATCATCTATCTATCTATCTATCCATCCATCTAGAATGTCTTTGGTTTGAATATTCCAATTCTCAAAGGCATGGAGCAGTACATGTTTGCAAGAGCTAAGACAGCTATTATGATTATCATAATTAAAAAAAGTCCAGGTTATTTATAAGATAATACAAGGAAATGAAATTCATTATCCTGCAATGTATGCAACAAACCATTAAACACAGCAATAAAATCAATTGGCACAAAAAGAAATGCAATTATGTTACATTCATGTAAACCCTTCAGTGAACTAATTTCTAAATATCAATCATGACTGATACTCATCACATAAACATCAAAGAAGAACTTTTATTTTTAAAAAGCATCAACAAGTTCCCAATATCTCACAAAGAGGAAAATATTAAATCAGAACATGGTCATAATTGTGGCTGGTAATCTCTAATCATCCGAATCTCAGAGCTCAATTTTGCATAACAAAAGAAAAAAAAGCAATTGCTGTTTCATCAGAAAAGGGTATTATACCATCTTGTTAAAATGCGATGGTTTATTTCTAATTAACAATTGATTAGGTTGCATTTCAAAATTTTTCTAACACCACACATGACTAACTCATAATCAATCAAGGCATTAGATGAAAATTAAAAGCAGGCATATTATAAAGTGTTGATGATCTACACCTGCATTACACATCTGTTGAAGTTCAATTTTCAGAAAAGATAAACTAATACTCTGTCCATCACTTTGTAATGTTAACTAAATTATGCTCTTTTTTTAATTTTAAAAATGTGGGTGCCACAATATCACAAGTAGGAAAATTGAAAAAGAAAGGTCTAAAAGTAAAAGAAAAAAAATCTGAAAAAAAAACTAGAAATGGATTTTATGTAAATAAAATGAATTATAAACAATGTTACTAATATGGAGTTATTTTCCTCTTGATAACAGTTTTCAAATATATTATCTATAGTTGTTATTTTCTTTATTCTAATGTCTCAGAATTTTTTGATTGAGTGATATAAAAAAAGAGCTAAAAATAGTTGGTCCCAACCTTTGTAATTTCTGGGAAGACAGACTTCCCCAAGAAGAATATGCATAAATTTATATAAACATAAATAATGTAATAAATAATTGATTAAGTTTGAATTGCAATTCTGTAAAGGAAGGAAAAAAATGACCTTAGTTTTTGTTTTCCAAAGGCGAGAGTGGGTGGAGGTACCAGGGAAAAAGTGGGGTTAACCAACTCTTTCATCTACTTGACACGTTTGTATGAACTTAGACAATTGCTTCTAAACATGATTCAGCCACTCAAAGTTTCCAATAACCATTTAAGCATAGCAATTCACTAAGAATTTGAATTTTGATAGCAACAGGTATAACAGGTTTTCTTTGAATTCTGCTGTTTATTAACAAAATTGCCTCCTCAGGACAGTGAATTTTTTCTGTCAAGCGCTTTAGTGGGATAAGATATCCAAATCTGGAAAATAAAATTGTGGAGCTTGGCCTAACAGAGTTAAGATAATTGGGCATATTTAAGTATAATCCTGGAGAGAGATTCTAGCAGAGGCTAGTGGGAAGAAAGCCAAGAGCAAAAGGCACTGTGATACCAAAAATTCCAATAAAATCTGTTAAACTCATAAATACTGTGTGCGAGTGATTTTCAGTGGTGAACATTTAAAAGGAGGCTGACTTGATATCAGACATTTTGTGATATAAAACTGAAATGACATTCTAAGAACAATCCTATGCCACCTGTTCCATCCTCTGTTTGGGACTGGCAGAAATTGTTTGAGGTTTTTGGATTTACTCTGGCCATAGTGTGGAGAAATTAAAGCAAAATCACAAAAAGCAGGCAATTACTCCCTCCTTTCACTACCAAACAATTAAGTCTGGGTTTTGAAAATCATTTGTAATATTAGTTCTTGGTATAGAATAACTACTCCAAAAATACTTGTGGAATAATGACTAAAGAAAATACAGAAAGAATTTGCATTCATGACAACTGGCAAGATAAAGGATCTTATGTTAATTTATCTTGAAAGTAAAAACAATTACTAATAATAATATTTTATAACATAAATTAAAATCAGTTTAAACAAAATAAGACACCAATAGAATTCGCATAAAATACCTAGACGTCTGAACTGAAGGTACTATGTAAATAAAATGACAATTACCTTAAGTGCCTCCCTTGCTCATCCAAAATAGAATTTGCTTAAACTATGTAGAAACAAATATCATATATGAAAAATGTCTCCTAGTGCTAAATGTTTTTCATTTTATGCAACTTTCTTGAATTACATTTGGTGTATTTACAAATATATGTCAAAGCTTCTTAGATATTGGCAAAAGAAAAGTACAGCTTATCCAAAAAACATCCGTTTATATAAAATGTACAAATTGCTGCTCAGAAATGAAATAATTTTATTCTAGCAATTTCATAGTCTAAAAGTTTCAAAATATAGCTGGGATCTCAAAGTGATCATCTGATTCAGCATTTACACATTAGTTTGTTAAACTATTCTAGACAGTAGGAAGCCCACTTACTCTTTTGTATTTGCGCTTCCGCAAAAAGAATCCTACATTTCTAATGGATAACCACTATTAAACATATTTCACCTAGCAACCATCAAAGTGTTTGAAATTAATAAATAATCACTCCCCAGATACTACTTCTCAAAGATGAACACAAATTCTTCAGCGCTTCCCTCACAAAACCAAGTTATCTAGTCTTTATCTATGTTACTATTCTCTGGAGATCAGATTTCTTTTCTTACATTTTTTTCAAAGTGAAAACACAGGGCACACAAAACAGCAAAATAGGCAAGATGATACAAATTAGAATAGAGAGTAGATCATATTACTAAATGGATTTCACTTCTTTCATAGTAGCACCCATAATGCAGACTTGGGTACATCTCGAGGTTTCTGTTGAAAATTAGATCTTGTTCCTCATTTCAATAATTGTTATTTTTTGTTAAACTTGGCATTTTGTTCAAGTTTACAATTACATAGATATGTATGTATGTATGTATGTGTGTGTGTGTGTGTCTTGATATTATTATTGTGTGTGTGTGTGGGTATATGTATATATATAACTAAGATATTTAAATTGTCTTGAGTGTGATAGAATATGGGAGAAAAGAGCTTGACCGAGTTCTTGAGACTTGGTTTTGAATCCCCTGCTAGTTGTATGGCCCTGAAGCTACAATTTCCTCAATTGCCAAAACGAAAAGTTATTTTCTATATTTCTAGATTATTTGTGAAGACTGTCTTGATGACTATATATATATAGCTTATATATGTATTATTATTTAATACATGGCCTGAAATGTAATAACCATTCAACTAGAGTTAATTTTTCTACCTAAATTTCTTCTTCCTGATCACTGGTTGAAATATGAAAGTCAGCCTTCATATTTCTTCTTTTCAGACCAATTTTTCCTTGTCTTCCCCATTATCCTCAAGCCTTCATTAGTATACAATTGTAATGTTACGTTAAATTCTAACTAGTTTTCATTCCTCCAATTCACTCCCACACAAAGCATAATCATTTCCAGACTCTAAAAAAGTAGAAGACAAAACAACCTTGCAAATAAGTATTATTTTCTGCGATGAAGTTCAAGTTCCTCGGCATTATGAAAGGCCTTCATAGCCCTGCCCCTATTTCTTTCAGACTTACATGGCACTGGTCTGCACCCCGTCACGGAAAATATTCTTCACCTGCTACTGTGTACATTTAAAGCCTACCTCAAGTGTTACTTTAATCTTTTCCTTGTCCCAGAGGAAAACCGTATTCCCATTCTGTCTATTTGTATTATTAAATGTAAACTAAATTATTATTTGTCACATAAGTCTTTTACTATATTTGAGACCCTTAAATACAAAAGTCAGATTAAAAAAAACAAAAACTTTTTATTCCTAGAATTATTGGCTCACAGTAAAATAAAATAAATAAAATAAATAATAAAATAAAATAATAAAAAATAAAATAAAATAAAACAAATAAAATATAAAATAAAATAAAATAAAATAAAAATACAATATTAGTCAAATTTTTGGCAAGCCATTATTTAGACATCTAATTATGAAATATAGTTAGAAATGACCCGAGTAGGTAACTTAATTCATGTCCTTCCACCAATTTTGGCTATACCTTTATCGTTTCACAGTATCTTCTATTTAGGATAACCAAGAAAAAAATGGGCATCGTATTTTGACTGTCAAGTTTTAGTTACTCAGATTCTTTGGGTAGCTTTTCTTAATTTCATTTACCCTCATTATCATGTAGAATTGCTCATTTTTTTTTTTTTTGCATCTGCAGTGCAATTTCTATGGATTTTTATCTTATAAACTTCCGTAACTTATAGCATCTATTTATTTATATATCCATTTCTTCTTTCTTTATTACAAATATCTTAAAGTTATAAACCACTTGTCATTTGAATCTTAAATGATTAGCACCTTGCCTGACACTAATGACTTAATAAATGCTAGTTAAATGAATTCACACTGATTTCAATTCAAATCTACAAAGACAGATCTAAAATCGATGTAGAATCAAATGCAAATATAGAAGTAGACACAAGCTTAAGGGTAAATTTCCTATCTCCTTTTCTTACTCAGAGAACTTATTAATAGAATATTGCTGTTATTTTTACTTTGGATGTTGGCTTGGCACATTGTCCTATACTAATAACAACATTAATAATAATAAATGCACATCAATTTCTCAACATGTAATAAATCATGTGCCAGTAAATATATCAGGCACTGCACTATGCGCTTTGCATGCTGTTACCAACAAATCGGTACTACAGTTTGTCATCTACCTTTATGGATGAGGAATCTGATGTTTAAGAGATTAACAAAATTTCTCAAGATGACATAACTATAAGAAATGAAGATAATTATTAGCATCAAAACAATAAATAGTAGAGAGAGGAAAAACAACCAAAGGTGGTGATCAGAGGCAGACAAGAAATTAGGAAGAATAAAGGAGAGAGAGGAGAGAATATCAGAAAAAGCCCCCAGACTAATTCTAGCAGAACAATCACTCATTCGAGATTATCTTCTCTTTATCTTCCTATGGCTAATTTCATTAATTTGCTGTAATTTAAATCTTTCTTTTTTTTGCTTTTCAAAACTTTTCATAACCTTGAGCTTATTATAAAAAGACACAATGAAAACAAATAAAATCTGAAATAAAATGTTTTTTCCTCAAACAATTATTTTTCCTTTAAATGTTCCTAATGTTTATTGTTATGTTGTCTTCCATTTTGTTTGTTCACTTTATTTATTTGAAATATGTTGCACTGCATCCTGGGGTCAGATAGGAACTAGTAACCTCATCATGACTCTTTCTCCTTACATCTCTAGCTCCTGAAAATATTCTGGGAGCCGACTGAAAATACTGTGCTATCATCTCAGTATTCCAAGGCCACAAACACGTCAATATATTCATATTTAAACTAAAGATCACAGAAAATAAAATTCCCTTTTGGTTTCTCTTAAACATGAAAAATATTAATAACTTAGGAATGGAAATGCAACATTTTGTCCTCATATGGTTTTCTAATTTAGTTTATAACTTGTGTAGGGGTAGAGAACTAGAACTGGAGATTTGAAAAGTATATTTTCAGTTATGGATATCACTTCCAAACCATGATGGTAGAAAAGTGAATTTGGCAGATGTTTTGAGTGAGATTCTTTTTTTCTACATTCTTCTCACTTGCAATGTGTAGTACTTAACCATCCTTTTCATTTTAGAATAAGAACATAATGCTTTATAATATTAGAATTTATAGCTAAATGCCAAGTAGGCTTTTGTTTCTCATTTCTGTTTATTTTCTTAAAAACCAACAAACTGTCTTATTCATATATTATATATGTCTTGAAACCAGTACTTTAACTCTATAATAATGCTGCATTCCCATAATTTAGCCCATTACTCAATTTACCCTGCATATTAATGCCTGCTGAGATTTTTAATGACAAATATCCATGTACCCTTTGAGGCGGGAGAAGAAAACTGTAAAATTTAAAAAGAAATTTAGATGATCTTTTGAAAATAAGATTTTTTTAAATCGTGCTCCAATTTTTACCACTGTCCCAAAAGTTAGCTATTTTTCCAGTAAGGCTTTATTTTCTGTACTTTTAGGTTTTATAGTGAATACATGCCAGATACTTATATAATTCTACCATATTGATGGAATTATTTATCTTGGCTGTAAAAATTCAAAGTAAATCAATTATTTAATTCATTAAGCTTTCTAGAAAGTCTTAGTTAGATCTTTCAAGAAGGCAAGGAGAAGCAATTTAGTTTTACTGTTCCTCTTCCTACCACTTGCAAACCATCTATATTTCAAAACTGAGCCACTTTTCTAGTTAATGAAGTTAATGAGTTCATCGTGTTGTGCAATTCACAATGTAAAATAATGAAATCAAGAGATGATATGGAATACTCCTGATGTTCATTAATATTAAATGTTAAAAAATAATTAGAAGGTAAAATAGAAATATAAATAAAAATAATGAACACTAAGAAAAATGTTTGCATGGAAATATATCATTTTTAAGAAGCTTGTCCAGAGAAAATTATAGAAAACATTTCTATAGTAATTATAATTTTCCAGGGCATTTTGATATGTGTCATCATATTTGATCTTCACATCAACCTGATAGAAAAAATATTCTTTAGATTCTACAGGTAAAAAAAATCACCAAGGTAAATAAAGACTGACCTAGTCTATATGCTACATATGGTTTTGGTATATTCTTCTTTTCTCTTTTTCTTACTACATTATTTCCTTCCCATTTCAAATATTGCTTCCCATACCACACAATACTTCTCTCTGCTTTCCTCTAGGTAAATAGATTTTATTTAATGTGCTCTAAAAAAATAACATTGTATACAGTCAATTTTAAAATAACATTTAAAACATTTCAAAGTGGATAAAAATTCAGAATAAGAAATATCTAGTAATTTGAATTTTTTCATTCACATCACTAAAAGCAGTTTTCATCAAAGTTCTGCCTTTGGCCCTTTTTGTCAAGCTCATCTACTACAGATTTCAACTGCCTTCTCTTCACAAAGGCCCCCCAAACCCTCTCTTCTTAAGTCCTAATTCCTCTTTCTTGGGTCCTAAATCTATATGACTTTATCTGGAAATATATTAGAGACTCACATTCAACCTATACTAAAGAGTATTAAGTAATTTAGGTCTCACAGCATGACATTTCTGTATTTGGCAGATGGTGTGACAATTCCCCCACTACCCAGAGTTGCAAACCACTGCAGTTCAAGCAACCAAGACTTCTCAATTGTATGGCCAGATCTTTTCCTCATTCTCTTTCCAACTGCCATTAACAGAGTTTTCACCAGCCATATGTAGACAATCAAAAATTGTGGTAGAAGAAGGCAAAGAAGGACCAAATTAGAGTTGTCTCTCATTATTTCTCAATTGCTACATATATAAATATATAAAACTCTTAATGGAAAAACAAAATTATAGACTCTTAGTGTTGACCTACATTATGTTTTCATATCATAACTTATCCATAAGTTAAACATGTATAATCCTACATATAAAATGCCTATGTTGATAGCTGTACAATCATAAACAAACAAACAAAAAACTAACTTGAAAATGAATACAAACTAAAGTGCAAAACTATCTTTTAAAATAATACTAATACAATGTGCAAAACAATATGTTGCTAAAACAAAAGCTCACCTTGAGATGAGAATATCAAATAGCTACCATACTATAAATTTTCTTGAGTTTATAAGCATACGCCACCTTGTGTCTCTCCAATTTCTCTATCAAAACTTATCTGAAACTTTATTTGTCTATGATGCATTATTAATACATTAACTCCAATGCTGTAGATTCTTGTACAACATTGACTAGAGTTGGAACCTGATGTTATCATAAACACCAATACAATTCTAGCCACTGATATCATATGGAAATATTTGGTTATAACATGGCCAAACCAATGTTGAAATGAAATTATGTTAATTTTGAGATTGGAACAGAAATGAAAACACACAATTGAAGGATTCTCTTAGAGATTATATCCACTACCCCATTGCTAGTCTGCAGAGCAATGTATGAGAAACTCAAGTTTATATTTCTTTAATAGCACCTTGATATTTCTTATCATCATCACAATAAATGGTAACAGATGACTCCACAATGTCTGAATATACTTTTCTATTCCTGAGCTTTCTCCCATGTATTGAGCTCTGTCATTCTTTGTACCTTAAGTATGGTGGTGAGCTTAATTTCTTTGTATTTTATTTGTTTCACTTTATTTGTTTCCTATCCTACCTACTGGATTAGATTTACTTTTAGCATTAGTTTAAATATTTATATATTTAGTTTAAATATTCATATTTGAACTCCTGTAGCATCAAATCGTGCTTTGTATTGGTTAAGTGTTTGGCTATGAATTCATTCATTTTACATACATTGAGTTCCTTAAATATTCACTGAGCATAGTAGTGGGCAAATTATATACTTAGAAACAAATATAAAGCAAATATATGACAAAAATAAAGGCTAGAAAGGAGAGTGCCAAAGAGGTTACTTTAGTTAGGGGAGGGAAGACCTGGCTGAGAAGAGGGCACATGAGCTGAGATCAGACTCTAACTTCAGCTTAAAATTTTATTTATAACATTCATTTGTCAATTATTTTTATTTCATAGTCTATTATATCATCAAATAATCATATCAACAGTGTGGCTGGGTACCAATTTTGCCCATTTGATGGATGATGAAACTGAGTCTTATAGAGATGTATCAAGGTAATATTCAGAAGCATTAGCAAGTAGCTGCAAATTGTTCAGCTGTCAATCAAACCTAAACCTAGCTGACTCCAAATTTCATTTCCTTCCCACTATACTACACCATCTTCCAGTATTTTGTAAGTTCATCAAATGTTGGTGTGATGGAACACTTAGTACTTTCATAACAAATAATGAACTTACAAGAGAGGAAGACGACTATCAAAAACGTTAAATACAATATTTGCCTTAACCTAAAGTGGCAAAGTTGTCAATCTATTTTAATATAAATATATAACCCTAGTTTAGGTAACTCATAATTTCCAAATGGAAACAGCTGTCAACAAGGAAAGAATTTCAGTTTCAATACTGACATTGAACATCAATGTTTTGGTTAAACAGCAAATACATCACCAACAAAAAACTATGTTTAGATTATGCAATCAAGTGTAAGAAAAATCTTTCTGACCAGGCCCAAGCATAAATGATGGGTCATATAATTATTGTGAATGACCAAAAAGTTAGTAGGATTCGTTTGTGCTAAAGAATCAAATTGCATTTGAATTCATTTAAAATAGTCCTGTTGAGGTTAATGCTAATAATTAAATTCCAAAGTTCATGGAACAATAGAAACTACTTTCAATACCCTAGGATTAGAAATGTGTATTTTGTTTAGTATAAAATGTGTCTGCTTTAATAAAACATGTTCATAAATATCACAACACTAATATTTATATTACTGTCTCACTCAGTTCCTTGGAGATCTAAATCAAGGCCCAACACAAGCTGGAAAATAGTCCAGTCAGCAATGTGCACTCAACAATGGTGTTCAAACATTGTTAAAATAAGAAGGCGTTGTTCCTTCTACACAACCTCATTTGTTTTATGTTACAATCACGAGGAAAAAAACTTGTTAAACAGGAGAAATGTGGTGGTATATTGTTACTATAGCACATGTTAAAACATGGAATTTCTTTATTTCTTTATATTTGTAGTATTTATAGGTCGCCTTTTGCTAATGAAAATCTGGATCATTGAAATAATGCAGACTATCTATTTTACATACAAAACACTACCTTTCCACAGACTGAAAAATTCCTCGCAAGAGAGGTATTATCTTTCCTGTGACCAAGATCTTCTTGCCTCCCATTATTTTGTTTTTTTCCCTCTGCATTATGTCTCTCCTTAACCACTCTGTTTCATAATTAATTATAATCAGAACTACATCTTCCAAGGGATTTAAGAAAAGATGTATTAGAACTTATCAAGAGTATATCATCTAGGTAGAAGTTTAGTCCAAAAATGAGAGTGGAAGAAAGGAATGGGAAAATTAAATTGTTGAATGTTTAGTAAGTACTGTGCTAAAACTCTTACATATATATTCCTCCATTTAATTCCAAACTTATCCTGTGAGTCAGATATTATTTTCATTTTTCAGATGGAGACCTGACACTCAGAGGTTAAATGACTGTATGCAAGGTCATACTAGGAAGACGTAGCAGAACTTAAATGTGAACTTAGATCTCAGAATTCAGGTTTTTCCCCTATATTATGTTGTCTTCCAATAAAATGTGCTGTGTTGTTTTGGATTTGACTCAACTCAAATTTTCTGGTACAGTGGATATAAATGTAAAGTTGTCCCATTTGGGCTCCAGCATTTCTGAGAATGAAGAATAATTGTTCATTTGATTCCACTGATAAGGGTTGAGAACAGGAACAGGTGCATAGTCTTGTCCATGAGACCATGACTCTGTCCACAGAGACAATTCTGTCAAAATTTCAAAATATTACCTTTATATAAAAGAGAAATTCCTTATCTCAGCAATTATAGAGACCATTCTTCTTCCATTCCTTAAGTTTTCACAGAGAAAAATCTAAAAATGGGGAAAGAATAAAAAACTTTTTTCCTCACTTCTGTGTTGCTAATGTCTCTCTATAGCCTAAAACTTCTTGGTATTTTTCTAGTTGATATAGTTGGTTATACAAAAATAATATTTTAAGGTATTTGTGAAGAAGAATAAACTATAGAGGTAAAAATAACTACACAATTTTATAGATTCTAAAATATATTAGTTGATAACAATATAAAGAGGTCAGAATCTTCAAAATTCATTTACATATAATAAAACTGATATCTGCAGAGGAGATGTCACTTGTTCATAAAAGCTACAACATGACAGGACAGTAATTCCAGTGCCTGAACTTTAAATTATGGAAACACCTAAGTGTCCATCAATGAATAAATGGATAAAAAGATGTAATATAAATATACATGGAATATTATTCAGCCATGAGAAAGAAGGAAATCCTACCATTTGTGACAACATGGATGGCCATTATACTAATGAAATAAGCTAGACAAGGAAAGACAGATGCTGTATGGTATTATTTATATGTGGAATCTAAAATAAAAAAAAGATAAATATGTGAAGCCATGAATGTGTTAATTAACTATATGAGGAAATACTCTCATCATGTGTATATATATCGAATCACCATGATGTACACTTTAAATATCTTATAATATTATATGTTAATTATACCTCAGTAAAGCTGAAAAAATAAAAAATAATAAATATAAATTAATTAAAACAATAAAATACTATTTGATCCACAGTTGTTTTGCCAATAAAACTTCAAGGAGACTATTAATTCTATAGGAATAGAGAGTATGTTTTGACTTCTTCATATTTTAGGACCTAATACAATATTAATTGGTATGTAATTGATGTGAAAGAAGTAAAAGGAAAGGAAAGGAAAGAAGGAGGGGAAATTTAAAAGAAATTAAATGAGAAAGGGGGAGGAGAGAAGGGATAGGAGGGGAAAAAAGAAAAGAAGGAAGGAAAGAATGATGGATGGAAGGAAGGAAGGAAGGAAGGAAGGAAGGAAGGAAGAAGGAAGGAAGGAAGGAAGGAAAGAAGGAAGGAAGGATCCAAACTCAGAGGTTTTGTCATGGGGTGTCTGTGGAGTGGATGGTTGTGGCTAGAAACAGGTATTCCATGGATCCCAACTTCCATTAGTCCTCTTAGGTCAACATAAGTAACAGCCAAGGATCTACCAGTCATTAGGAAGGATTCTTACATAAACCCTAAGAAAATGAAAGGTTCTTAAAGAAAATAATTTTAAAATGTTTCAGAAATGGAAGAAACAAAGTCTAATAGTCTGGCAGACATAATTCTGGAGCCAAGTCCCAGCAATACTGATCTCTAATTTGATTAATATACTATTGTGCAATTTACTCAACTTCTTTTAATTTGGTTTTCTATTCTGAAATGATAGGTACATATAGGATGATCTCAAGGGTTACTTTCAATTTTAAAAGTCTACCGTTTAATACACTGGAAGAAAATTTATTTTCCTAATCATATTTCTCTCATTAAAAAAAAAAAAACATGGTATGACTATTTCTACTACAGTATAGTTTTCAACTAAATGAGTTATGAGGCTTAAGAACAACTGAGTCTATCAGAAAGCTCACAAATCACAGGAGACTAGAAGGAAATAAGATTATCCAGTCATTTATTATTTGGTTTTAAAGTGTCAGGATTTACATTTTTATCAGTATTATACTTACAATGAGACTTATGATGCATTGCCTCTAACTCATCTTGTCATATGACTGATAAATATCATGATAAAAAACTAATTAAGCCTTTTTCTAGATATAATACTCTCTTCACATTTCAGATAGTCATAAACAGAAGTATGGTAGTTCCATTTAATTTTGTTCCATAACCTAACTTGTCTCTATCTGTACAAGTAAATGTGTTAGATTTAAAGAAAAGAAAGAAGACAAATCTCACAAGTTACGCTTTAAGTCTCTATGTGGAGGGCAAGAAAGCAAGGCTCATGTGGACATTCCAGGGCTTGCCAATGAAATGAATAGCAACTGATTTTGGAAATGGTCAAAACATTAACCCATAGATGTTCTTTTACCATCATCTCCAAGCATGCAGTCATTTAAAATGTCCCTTCCCAGTCTCATGAACCATGTTCTGCCAACATCCATTCCGACTGCCAAATCCTTAAGGAGAACTATTGATATGTCTTCATTCAAATGTTATAATTTAAATATCCCATTTCCTTCTTTATCTATTTTATGACCAGAGTAAGAGGTTTTGGTAACTATGGTATAGGAGTTGCTTGGAAAATCTCTGAATGTCATTAAATAACCAAATCTCTAGTGTTCCTCTAGTTTTTACTACAGAAAGCTGCCTGGGTAAGAAGCTGTCCAATTGCCAATTTCACTTTTGTAATTTCAAACATATGCACTTGTGACTTTTGATTTGAATTTCAAATTTGAAACTGTTATTTATTTTCTCTGTCCAAAGCATTCAAGTTCATATGGCAGATCTCTCCGAAATTAGTATTCATGCGGGCATCTTATTGTACCTCAGTTGTAGCATTTACAAATTTGATAAAATTCATCCTGTCAATTTTGCATAATGCAATAACAGACAACAGAAACTTAATGGCTTATTCACAATGTTAGAGAGTATGGATGAGTCTGTTGCATATTGTTGATTAATAGACTAGTAATGGGGAAAAAATCACTGACTTTATCTCTGTTACTGAATAAAAGACTTGGGGAATAAGATTTTGCTAAGTTAAAACTGGATTGGTCAAGTCAAGCAAACTAAGAATTTATAACGTACTTTTTCTTATTTCTTAAAGCAATTGGTAAGGATTATGAAAATGCTCAAGTTCTAAATGTCTATAAATTGATGAAATGGGCAGTCACCGTTAGATGTATATAAGGAGCAAAAGGTCAACAGAGGTAACATCTTTGACGACTGATAGCTTGAGGCCCATCTTTCAAAGGAATCACTGATGGACAGAAATCTTTTACTTAGAGTAGAACTTTACTAAAAACTTTAATGAGAATGCTATGTATTAAACATACAATCAAACCTTAATTAACAGGAACTATCAAATGGATTTTGTTATATTCTTTCTCGAAGGATGCAAGAAAATAAGAAATTAAGTTTGGTTGGAAAGTTAATAAAATATAGATAAAACAAAAATCATTCAGTGTTTAGACCAAACTGGTATTTATCCAATTTTGCATAGCAGCAATGTTCAGTAGAACCTTCTGTAATGATGGAAATGGTCTGCATCAGCTATCTACACAGTCATCTCCAGTGTAGTGATACCTACACTAGTCATGTGTAAGTATCGAACAGCTGAAATGTGGCTAGTTCAACTGGGAAATGGAATTTTTTCCCAGTTTTATTGAAGTATAATTGATGAATAAAATTATAATACATTTAAAGTATACAATGTTATAATTTGAGACCAACATAAAGAAAGAATGATATATAAATATTGCACGTCCTGATAAAATAGAAACACTTCAATTAAACTAACGACGAGGGAGAGAAAAAAGTAAGTTAGAAAGAACTCACAAATCAGATCGTTGCTTTAAACTTTCCTCTGCAGACTTGTTTCTGGTAGTAGTATTAGTGAAATAATTCTAAAACTATTTTGTGTGTATTGTGGAAAAGGCTAAATGAGGGAATGATCTTGTTATTCTTGGAAATCAGAGTTCTTACTATGAGAAAGGAAAATATAAATTAGATGAGAAAGGCAAAAAAAAAAAAAAAACCCTGTTGGCAGATTTGATTAAGTGCCATGATCTCAATTAGAAAAAAAAAAAATCTCACCTTCGCGCGTGTGCGTGCGTGTGTGTGCGCGTGCGCGCATGCGCGTGTGCACATGCGTGTTCTAGCGCTCTCTAGCAAATGGAAGTCTCAAAATAATGACATTCCAATAGCAATTGCCATACTTAGTCCCCAGATTTTTCGCTTCTAATGGGAATCAGGGCTCTTTGGAGAAATGCTGATTTCAAGTCTTAGAGAGTAAAATTACAGGCTGAAAATAAGATATATTTTGGGCTTGACAAAATCAAATAACTTTGCAATTACTGATGGGAACATGTCAGGAAATCAAAGGACCTAGCCTTGCCCAATTGAGCAAATTCGGGTCAATTGTTTTCTAACTTTTAATTGATGTATTGATATACAACCAGAAAAGTGCCTATTTAATAAGGACATTGCTTTGTGAATTTTTCTTATTAGAATGCATTCTTTTAACCTGACCCAGATTGAGAAATAGAACATTATAAGAACACTAGAAGCTAAACTCTTATACAATTAAGAGTAACCATTCTCCTGACTTCTAATAGCATAGATATTTTTGTATTATCTTGTTACTTCGTAAAATAGAATCATGCAGAATATACTCTTTTGTGTCAGACTTATTTTAATCAATATTAATTTTGTAAGCTTCACACATTTTGTTATGTGTTGGAGATCATTCCTTCTAATTTCTGTCTAGTGTTCTATTGTAAATGCATATCGCAGTTCAAATTTTGGATAACTTTAATATAAAAATATAATAAGACATTGAATAAGTCCTTAGTGAGACACTAAAAAAGGTGCAGATGGGAGGAAGAGCTCTTGTTTACATAATTGTGCATAGAAATAAATTTAAAAAGAATAAGAAAATGACCATTCTGTTACCATCATTGTAATAATTTATTTAAACCAGGATCATCAGTGGATCTAAAATCACTGGGCTAGGAAGCAAGTTATTCATATTGTTTCAAAGTACTAGTCCACCTATCACTTACTAATAATAAAGGAAAAGTGACAACATCACAATAGAGAAATCTTGTGTCAAAAACAGAATTATCAATATTATATCTAATAATTAAATGCAATATCATGTGTATGATATTCTTACCAAAAATGTTTAGCCTTAACCTAAATATGTCAAAATAGAATAAAACCTAGACTGTGGACTATTATATAAGACAACTGATCTACATATTTTAAAAATATTAATGTCATAAAAAGTAATAAAAGTTTAGAGAAGGTAGGCTTGAGGCTGCTTTTCCAGATTAAAAAAGACATAACTAAGTGTTTACGATCTTTGATTGGATCTTGAACAAGAACAACAAAAATCTCTAAAGAACAATTTTAAGAAATTAAGATTTAAATACTGAATGTTCATCAGATAACGTTAGTTTATCAATCTTTGAACTTATTGGGTGTGATAATGATATTTTATCAGGAAAATTTCTTTTTTTTCTTTTACTATTTGGAGGCACAATTTCGGGATGTCTGTAACTTCCAAATATTTCCAAAATAAATAAATAAATAAATAAATAAATAAATAAATAAAACAGACAGAAATCAAACATGACTTAAAAATTGGTGAATTCAGATAAAAATATATAGGATTCATTTCTACTATTCCTTCAGATTTTCCATAGATTTGAAAGATGAGACCAAAAGGAATACATAAAACAAATTTCTCTTAAAATTTTCAAAGAATGAGCATTTTTTAAAAAATTCAATAGGAAAAAAATACAATAAACTACCATTTTGTTTATGGTTTAAACATATAAATCCAATATACATGTTGATGTGATTTTTGAATTTCAACTATAACTTTGATGGATTCATAGTTTGCATATAGTCACTGCAAATATTTTTAAAAATCTGATGTCTTACAATATTTAAAATAATCTTAAATATTAACTTTTTCTTGATCATATTTTTCTCCTTACATATCACAAACTCAGAAGCTATCATTATTCATGAAAAATATGATTCTAGGTACATAGTACTTTCAAAATTATTTTTGATTGAATTTTGATCGAATGACAAAACATCAAATAATACTCAAAAACAACTTTAACTTATTTCATTAGTTCTGCTCAAATATTACTAATTATAATATATGCTACTGCTGACCAAAGAAATAAAACTTCTTTTATAAAAGCAATCTTCTCCCTAAAATTCCCAATATTGAACTTGAAAAAGGCAAACATATACTTTAAGGATTGCTAATGGAATCATGATTTTAGTAAACTCTGTTAATAAACAAACAAAACAAACAAAACAAAACAAAATGCATCTTAGAAGTGCTATATAACATTATGATAGAAACTATAATTCATAATACTTTTGCGATTAGCAATAAACTAACATTAAAAATAAATAAAATGCAATAATTAATGTCTATTGCTTATTTGGGGATTCAAATGGCATTTTTTACTTGAAATTCAGGAGCTTGACATTCAACAGATTATTTGAAATTAGTAAAGAGAGACTAATAACTTCATAAATTTACCTGTATACTTTTGCTTTTAAAGGCAAATGAAAATATATATATAAACCCTTATGTAGACATTATAATAATAGATAGTGAGTATTTGCATAGCAGGGAAGATGGCATTACTGAAAATTTAAGCATCAATACCATATGAAGGATGGTAGAATATGCCTTCCCAAAATATACCGTTTTGGCATAAGAATTGTTTTGAGCTATAGGTACTTAAAAAACAACAGGTACAAGAAGGGCATTTTGACCTCCCTTTTTCTTCCTGAAAGCGAGAAATAAAAGTCTTATGTAAAAGATGTCCTCCTCATACCAGGAAGAAGGAAATTCTTATCACCAGAGACAGAAAGTCAAAGCGAGGAAAATTCTGTATCAATAGACCTTGTTAAAATAATTTTTATCTTCTTTTAGTTTCCCCATATATTTTAGTTACTTTTCCACAATTCCTTATCTTTTTTCAATCTTGTGTAAAAGCATTTACATTTTGCCACTTCTTTGGGTCTTCATTTCCTTATTAGGACTTCCATGTCGTGTAAAGTTTATATTAAATATGCTGCTACTATTAACATATTTTAGTCAATTTAATTCTCAGGCTTCGTTGGAGATCTTAAGAGGACAGAGGTAAAGTTTTGCTTTTTCTACACATCATTACTGCACATGGTAGGGAAATCTTCAATCTTAATATTTGTCATACCTTCTTTTGATAAAAATCATTTTTCCAAATTGCACATAGACTTGTCAGTGTTAGCATGTAGGCTCATACAATTTTGTTTTTCTTGTCAAATATTTACTTGAGAATATGATTAATATTGATGAGTGCACATTTGATTTTTATTATTAGGAATTTATTCTATATGATATACATCTCATAGTATCTCTGAAAGTTAAGAGAAGGAAAGACTCCTCTAGGCCTTAAGCAATACTTTTATTACATCAATAAATTATATTTTGAAAATTATTTAATTATTTAAAGTTATGATTAAATTCTTCCCATTAGCATTTCCCCTTAGAGAATAAAAACAATGTCATTAATTTATAGTGAACTCCTTAACAAGTGTAGGCTATATCGGAATTTTAACAGAGACCTACGCTACTTACTTTATTCTTAAAAATTATAAAGTGTATATTTGTTAATTTCTTTTGGAAGGATATGTGAATAATTTTAAATCTTATTTATTTATTTATTTTTATTTTACTACCCAGAAATAACTTTGCTTTGGAACCAAACAGGTGATTATCTTTAGAGTAATAGCAGTATTAGAACAAGACAGTAAATGAGATTAGATCATTAGTCAAGGACTGGAAAAAGAATAAACTTAAAGTAGCCACTGTCCAAATAAGAGACAGGGAATATTTAGTAATTGACAGTTACATGAAGCATCCTCCATATCGATTTATTCGACATCTACCTGGAGAAAGAATGTATGATAGATTGCGTAGTTACTCTATCCACCTCCCTAAAGTTTCATTTCATAGGACCTGGTACTATTTTTATTAGTTCTAGGCACTCCATTAATTTTCTTAACCTAGAATTTATCACTTGTATCTTCTTAACCTGGAATTTATCACTTGTATTTTTAACACAGTAGTTGACATTATGATTTAATTAGAGCATGCTAAATGTTAGGAGAATATGTAAATTAAAAAATAATGTTTATATGACATATAAATTACAGTTTCTTACATTTGCTTTACATATGCATTTGTCATTATGGAAGAGTAATTAGAAGCTGTGACAAGTATCCTTGACTCCAAATTATAAATGTCTATACCTCAAAACATGACTTCTAAATTCAATTAAAATCATAATTACTTTATTAAATTCCAGTTCTACCACAGACATTAATATTGAATGAAACTAAAACTGCCCTTTATTCTATTAGAAAATATTTTTTCTCCTTAAAAAGTTATGTAAATTGTAACTTAAAATAAAAGGTAAAATATTTTCATATTTTAATGGAGACTTTTTAAATAAATTTAAAACTTTTTAGTATAATTCAGTTTCACTAGCACCAAAGTTTTCTACTGACCTAAAGATTGCTCACTTATCTACTATATAATCAAAGCTGAAAAAATTAGCATGAAGCTTTTTTTTCATATGTTGTAGAGTATGAAACACTTATTTTCCTCTATAAAAAAAAATCTCCCAAACTTTGGTGATAAAGAGAATTTGTTTTCATTCTGGGGTAGTAAAGACAACTGTCTATCAACTACTTCTGTTCCCACCCATTGTGTGAAATTGTTGCTGGGAAATGTCAGTTCAGGAAATGATTTCATTTTGAACCATACCCGCGTCTATGTAGGAGCATTTGACTAGTTTTTGCTACTGTGATATAAGTAGAGTGATATGTGTCACTCGTAGTTCAAGATCACTAAGAAGAAAATAATGCCTTCTTCATTTTTCTTTTCTCATATTCAGGCTACATGCAAACTTTGAGACTCCATGGGAGTCAAATATGGGAGGTGTGTGGGTCATTCAGTCGCTATGTGGAGTATGTATAGCAACCATCTGGCCAGGAGCACCCACATTTTATAGTCACAAACTTCACATTTGTAAATATCCTGAAACTGAGAATCTTATTTGTGATAGTAGTTGATTGATTTCCAAACTAATGCATATGATATTAAGCAGAGTAGAGGACATGGGGTGTTGAATGAGAAGCTTTTTTTATTTATTTATTTTTTATTTGAGGGGTAGTCGATGTTTCCTCTAAAAAATGCATTTGGAAATCTCCATAAAAGGGTGCAGAGTAAGGCAATAGAAATATAGAAAATTCTGTTAACTGGTTACCCCTAAAATAGATATTTAAAATAGATATTTAAAACTACAGTCATGTACTTGGGCTTAAAATGCAATTTATTTAGAGATATTTTTAACTAAGAAAAGAGGAGAGAAGAAGCCCATACTCTCTGGTATATGTCAAATTTTGTTTTGATACTCCTTCAAGTGTTTGCATCCTTAAAAATAAACTTTCTAGCAAACAATTCAGTTTTGGAGCATAGGTAAAAACAAAAAAGTTAGATTAAAATACTGCCCTCTTAAAAGTCTTCTCAAATCTACTTCTTAAAAAATCAAATAGAGAGATTTTTTTTTTTTTTCACATCTCTTAAGAATGTTCCCCTAGGCTAGAGCTGTGGAACACAATATGGCTACTCACCACAAGCCACTGAGCAGGTTATGAAGACACCAGAGAGCTGAGATGTAAAGGATTTCAACCAACAGACTATTTCTGGGTAAATGTAACTATAAAGGGTTCCTTTTCTCTCAAACAGTGAACAGATTCTAAAATACTGGCCAAGAAACTTGAAGACTATTAATAAAGTCTATAAAGAAAGAAAAAGTAAATAAGGCTAAATTTTAATCAGATCAGACCAAATTAGGTAATGAGGTAGATAAGTGGATGGGTGGATAGATAGTTAAATAGAGATAGAAGGATGGAAGAATACAGAAAGAAAATAAACAAAAGGTTTTACTTGTTTGACATATTTCAAAAGAAAGATAGTAAGATTCATGTTTTGAGGTTTTGATAACGCCATATATTAAGAGAAAATATATTAATTTTTGCTTTTTTTAACTTTCATAGTATCTTCCTTATTAACAGTTGATTTAAATAAAAATAGAGCATATGTGTATAAGTTCTAAATTTTAGGTAACAGGTAGTCAAATCACATTCAAACATATGAATAGTACTCTATCTTAACATCTTTTGGGAATTCTTTCAAGTTTATGAGATAGAATGAGAGCCATCATTCCTTGAAGATTTAATCGTCCCTTCCTCCAATCCTGGCCACACCTGGCAGTCCTAATGTGCTCTGGAGATACAAAATAAAAAGCAACCCTCCAGCCTACCACCAGCACCACCACACACATTTTTTCAAACTTTATTTTTGGGGATGGGAATATTTACATCAATATATGTAACTAAGACATTTCTTTGTTTCTGAATTACCTCTAAAGTAAATTATATAAAATAAAAATTCTAAATACATATTCAACTATTTCAATATTATTATAATACACCAAAAGGTTATATTTATTTACATGTGTAATGCAAGAATATGTATTTTTAGCAAGAAATATCATTACTTTGTAAGCATTATCATATTAATTTGCAATGACCTAGACATTACATTTTTAAAAATTTTTAATTAGGTATTGATTTATTTTTAAGTTTTAACCCTTAAAGGCTATATAACTGTGATACCTGAAAATGTGCACATATAAATAACCAAGTTCTCAACTATGTCCTATAAGGAATGACTTGGTACATGAAAAACAGGAACTCGATGTACACATTTATAAAGTGAATACACTAGCAAAATGTGAACCACGTGCAAAGAAAAATACATCCAATTTTCATTATGTTCAACAAATGTTAACAAATCAGTTTATTTATACATTCAAAATAAAATTAATATCTTTATTCAAAATTTCATAAAACATGTAAACTATAAATAATTTCTACCCCTCTTCCTAAGGTCTTCATCACAGAATGTTTCACTAGTTGTTATCACTTATTAGGAAGGAAAAAGCATTTAGAATGCCTATTGTCTTTAATTCCTACACTCAGGAGGCCTATGAGTACCAGATACCGTAATTCAGCCTTCTTTTTAAGAGTTTTCCAAAATAAATAAATTAAAAAAAAAAAAATAACCTGAGATGAAACAAAAAATCCACCTACCCTCCAATTGTTTTGTTGGTAGAACAAGACTTGTCTAATTATAATAATGATTAGCAGAGATAAGAGAAACAATCTAAAATGAGCAATTTTAAAAATTATACACAAAAAAACTTATCTGACAACTCTAGATCCATAATACAGCTCAAATTTGTTAACCAAAATTTAAAACATAATATTAAGGTTCATTCATTTTTATTACAAAGGCAATATATGAATATTGGCTATTATTTTAAAAAATCAAATATAGATTTAAAAAAATGTGGTCTTAGTCCATCTCTACCTCATTCCACTTTACATGAAAAAAAATTATAGGTCTATAAAATATATTAAATACCTTTGTAATTCTCATATAAACTTTTCTGTAGGTCCTACTAAAAAATACTCTAAATATTCAATTAATTACAAAGTAAGCTATTTGTGGATTATTAAAAAGGAAAATCACCTAGAAGTCAGCCTATCAACTAAATTGAAAGTCAATATCAAAATTAAATTAATAAAGAATAGAATATATATGAGGAATCTAGAAAGATATCACACATGGTTATTCAAGAACTTTTTCCTTTAATTTCTCAAGCTGCATTGTAAAAATCAAACATAAGTTACAGATATTGCTGGCTACATAATTTCCAGGACCAATGAAAAATAAATGATGTGGAAACATGGCTTGGAGCAGGGAAGTCGATTTTCTCTCCCACTAATACTCTACTCCATCCCATGCAGACAAGTGACCTTTAAAGTTCTATAATCTCTATGGTAGAATGTCCTTGGTACAGGAATGGGTGAGAAGTCCCCAGTGAGTCATCCATCATATGTGCCAGCATGAGTCAGAGATGCCTGTCACCTTGTTGTGCTGTGCCCCCAAACTCTGTAGGATGGGTATTTTAACCTTCTCTGCATCTTTACCTAGCCCTGTACTCATGCTTCCATTGGGGATAGAGGGTCAGAGCAGAATGTAGGTCTCTCCCCAACCACATCATTAGATGGAGGTGGGGAGGGAAAGGTGAGGCAGCCTGGACACCAAGTAGAGGAGAGCAGGCGCCCAAGAAACCAGTGGTAGGTGCTATTACATGTAAACTAAGGTATATACCAATAATCATATCAGACTTCACTTACAAAACACAAATTCATAGATAAAATTATTAAGGATTTCAAGATGATGATAACAGAATATTGAACCCCAAATAAGGGTTCCACTGGAACACAGATTGTTTGCAGCCCTATGATGTAAAGGCACGTGCAGGATTACATAGCTTTTCTTGTTTGAGAGTACCGTAATGTCAGAACTAAGATTGTGTTCACAGAAAAAGATTATAATCTAAATTCTTTAATACCAAAACAGTCTATGGTCGTATCAAACCCAATAAACATCAAATCCCTTTGGCTGCCAGAAAAAGAGTTGATTGAGCAAAACACTTGTGAACAAAGGCCCTGAAGTGATTTGATTAATAAATAATATCTCAGATTAGGCAATGATACTGAATAAGGCATAGAAAATAAAGAACATGTTTTTCTGTCTTCTCATAATATAAAAGTCAACTAGTTAGTGAGCCAGAAGTATCACAATTAAAGTACAAACCTATGAAAACTCAAATTGCTTATGAAATTAGTTCAGCAAAAGGTGATATACTTCCCAATTTAGGAAATGGTCTACCTCCTTATCTGTGGGCCAAATTGACAGTGACATATGAATAGAGTTATGATGCTTGCAAAGTCTAATTATGCCACTAAATGTTTAAATGACCAACCCATCCAATCTCAAATTGAACAGACCAATAAGGAGAATTATTTTTTCTAAGGTTTTCACAAAGATATGTTCATAGGTCAACAGCATGCAATTATTTGCTCCAATGTTCTTTGTGTTTTTGACAGCACTGCAAGAAAACAAAGAAAGAGTTGAAAACATAGGAATAAGTGTTCTTGGTATCTTTGAATTAGGTGGGGAGAAAAATGAAAGATTTGAAGTAGAAGATACAATTTTGCTGGTCTGGCACAGGTAAAGAAACTATTAAGCAATGATTCAAAATTCTGTCAGGATTTTAAAAAGGAAATGCTCAGTTCTACCCTCCAGGAACTGTATTTGAGCAATCCTAGGAAGAAGTTAAATATTAAAAATAATGGTATTGATGATGTTGATAAATCAATTAGATTTAATTATTTTTAATATCAAAATTCTACAAGATCGTACTTACTCCAAATCAATTAAAAACAAAACAAAATATCAGCACCTATAAAGAAAGTATTTTTTTACTAAATCTCAGTTGATATTTTATCTTGTTAATACGGTCATGTAATTTTACATGATAAGGAAAAAACTCACCACTTGTAATTTTAAACAACCAAATTGCTTTATTTACTTTCAAATTTTAGGTTCGAATGTTTTTATTTAGTATTTGAAACAAGAGAAATCTTACCTGAAATTTAACTTATGTAAAAATGGACAATGGTATGGTCAAGCATCTAGAGTTCTGGTTTTGTTTTGTTTTGTTTTTACGATGCAGGAAAATGATCTAAGAAATGTTAAAGATACTATGACCAGACACTTGAGATATCAAGTCTCAAGAAAAAATATGTGTTTCAGTGACATCGCAATAACATTTCCACATTGTTTTTCCTTCTTTTTTATCTTTTTTTTTTTTTTAACCAAACTGCCATTCATTATTTTAGAATACAGACTATTCCTATACTTCATGGACTTGCTATGAGTCAAATCTTTTACACGAACTCATGCTAAAATGGTAGCAGTTGAAAATGTCTGAATATATTTATTATTTTTCGGAATGTCATAACTTGAAGGCACAATGAATAGGAAAATGTGGAATATGTTCAATTTTCCTCAAATGGTCTTGACTATGCAGAGGAGAGTATGTCCTGAGCCCTACTCCCAGTCCTATGCTCCATAAAGTATTTTAATTTACAAGAGAAAGAAAATTGCCTTTGAGGTCATACTAACTTAGTGAATAGGAAATAAGCTGAAAAATATTTTATCCAAAAACAAGATCTAACTGAAAATATATCTGTATTGATTGGCTCAGAGGAAACAATTGATAAATTTTACAAGGTAAATGTGTTATACAGCAGTAGGTAACTCATTATTAACTTAGATTAATATGAAATTTCATATTAAATATTCAGATTATATGCTTGTGAATTGATATCAATATTTCATATTAAATATGCAAATTGTCAGGTGCTTATGAAATATAATTCTATAAAGCATATGAGAGAATATTGCTTTTAAATTGACAATAGCAGTCTGCTTCATTTTGTTATTAGTGAAAATTCTTATACAGTAAGAATAGAGAAGAGATAACAGAAAATTACAAAGCAGAAACATAAAAAGTAATGACAGGCTTTGTCTCTTACAAGAGATAGGCTACCATGTTGGATTTGCTATTGGCATTGGGGCATGACTAATAGAGAGTGTCAAGCTAAAATTAAAACTTGTTTAAATAGAGAAAGGACAGAGAATCTAAAGGTAGAAAAAAATTATATAAGCTCCTTGCTCTAGTGATAGTACTGTCTTTTAAAGGAAATACTATCAATGGAACATATGATGGAGAAGTATTAGTGTTTTGGTGGTGAAGTTTTGGTAGAACAGGTATTGTCAATAAATGATGACCAGTATCTGTAGGAGAATCCTGCAGTATGGATCATCAAGCATCACTATAGCCATTCCATGGACTTTGTAGACTGAGTGCATTATAGTAAAGTTACTTTGGGGATAGAAATCTGGTATCCAAATATGCTGTCTTTGGAATTCAGACCCAGCATGAAGAACCTCCAGTATATCTATTGGACATATGTCTCTTACTAACACAGAAAGTAGAAAGGATGACATTGAGTGTAAGTCAAATTATTTTTAAGATGTCTTTATTTAATAACCAAAGCCAAAGGTCCTCACCTTTGTATTTTTTTCCCCTCCAACTTTTGCCTTCATCCCTTTCTATACAGTCTGCCTTCTTCTTCTTGTTCAAGCCACTAGTGCCAGTCTTGGTGAATAATCTATGCTCACTTCTCTTTTTCCTGCAGAAGATGGTTACTATCACTGAATCACTCTATTATTTATTAAGTATATGAAGGGGAGGGTGTGAGGGTGGAGTCTTGTCAGCAAAAAAAGTTACCTCTGTTTTGAATGAACAAGAATAGCATTTGTCCATTATTCATACATAATAACACCATCATTTATACAACTCCCTTTTCCTGTCAGGTGCTACTCCTATGTCTCTTGGCTTTGTTCCAAATGCTGCTAGTGCTTGGTAACTTTTGCTTATGCATTGTTACAAAGGATAGAAAGCAAATTGCGTGGTAGTAAGGATGCATACAAGCACAGTGTATACACTGAAAAGCTCTGACAGGCACCCTTTACCACACTCACAACATTATTATTACATTTATTATTTTTATAAATAGATCTTTCATGTTGCACAGATACGTATGTGTGAAGTAATTAAATCAAAGGCAGGACACTGGTTAAAGGGGAGTCTGTTAAATATTACAAGGTATAGTTACATTTGGTTATGAACTCTTTCTGGGGTTCTTCTAAATGAGATGCTCTTACATAGAGAAAAGTTAAATCTCCAATACTGCCTGTAATTGAATGATTTCACTAAATATTCTTGTCCAAAAATATGTATCACCACCTATTGTCATATAGCCATATTCACAATTGTTTATACTTGCCAGGGAAATCAGTTGAAGCTAACAAAAGCCCAAACTGTGTCTTTCTTGTTCTTTTATGGAAATATTGTCTTCTCAAAACAAACAAACAAAGGATTTAGTTTTGATTTTCAGCCACAGCAAGGAACTGTTATAATACCTGTTAAAAACTGATGACATTTTTCTTCCTATCACTCTCCTTTGTCTGTATCATTCACTTTTAAAAATTTTGGTAAATCAAGAATTGGAAATTTAATCTACTCTGAAACGAATGTTTTTATTTTTAAGCCCCGAATGTTTCCTTTCCTTTGAGGTGAGCAAATCTCCCCCAAAATTGAACAGACTCTGCCTACATAAATGGTCAAAATTTTTACCTAACTTACTCTCCTGAAGTCCATAGGTACAGAGCTTCCTCAGGAAGAATAGTGTGGTTTACATTATGTTTAAAAATAAAACAATTGTGTTATTACCAAATTATACACAAAACATTCTGTATATTCCCTCCAAACTCTGTGCCAGCTTCTAATTTAAAGTGGTGACCTGAGAAACTAAACTCTCCTACTTTGTCCCTGAGCAAAGGCTGAAGAGGCAGGCATAAGTGAGTAGAAAATATTGAGGTCCAGAGGAAGCCTGGGGCCACATTAAACCACACATCAGCACAGAGACTACGTGGCGATTTTTAGCCCATCTGCCTTGCTGAGGTGGACCGAATCGAATTGTTTACTAGGGCTAAATCCACTCTCTGTAGCTCAATCCCTGAGATGATCTACTCTTTAAATAAGAATTGGAAAAAACAAACAAACAACAATAAAAGAAATATATATACATATATGTGTGTATGTGTGTGCGTGTGTGTGCAGTGTGTGTGTATATATGTGTGTGTGTGTGTGTGTGTATATGTATATATATATATTTATAAGAGGGAGGAATGCAGGTGAAAGTCCATCAGCAAACAAGAAAATTTCACAAAATTCTGGAAGACAGAAAGGTGATTGGCAATTGAATACTATGAATAGATGGAGGCAAGTGGAGAGTTGAGATCAAAGTTTGCCAAGAGGAAACTAAAGCAGACGAGGGAACTTGCTGACCGCTCCCTACCAAACAAAACGAAACAAGGAAACGAAAAAGACATTCTGAATTAAGAAACGAGAAGTAGGAGGGAGGGCAGGAGTAAAAAGTGAGGCTGAAAACAAGGTAATGATTTGAAAGCTGAGTATCTCATTTTCAGTTCCACTTTTGTATATTATACATATGCAGAGATGTTGACTGCCAGAGAGCCAGAGATTTTTTTTCCAAAAACAAATACATAAACAAACAAATTTAAAAAAATAAATATTTAACTGGAAAGAAATTAAGAAATTTATAATAATTGAATAATCTGGGAAAACTGGGAAACAGATGGGGTTTGAGGATCCCAGAAGAAGAGCCTCCACCAGTGTGGCATTCCCAGACAACTGCATAATACTCAGTTCCCTGTAAAAGCTTTCCAGTCTGCACACTGTGCTCATAAGCATTATAACAACCATCAATTCGCTTTCCACTCTTTGTAATGATGCGTAACCAAGAATTACGAAGCATTTGTAGCGTGAAGGAGACAGACCAATAGTAAAACTTACCTCAGAGGAAATGAAATGTTATTCCTAGAAACATCTAAGAAGACACTGTATTTCTAAGAATGCTATTTTTAAAATGCAGTTCTGAAATTATGATAATGAATATCATCATTCAAATGATTTGTCAGTTCCTCATATTTCTCCTTCTACCTTTGTATTTTTCTAGAGAATAGTCATAAAAGAATGGTAATGTTTTGAAGAACTAAAAGAGACTCTGTCATCAGGACAAGAATATAGCTTTTCTAATTAAGAATATCTACAATAAAATGTTTGGAAATGTTTGCGAGTAGTAAAAAATAGGGCTAATTAGACCTCTGTATATTTTACAGGCTACAAGTTACTGAAGAGCATAGACCATATCTAATACCTTTATATCTCCAAGGTTAATCGCAGTGACTATTACACTTTACATAATCATTATTATTCCCCTGAACCTTAATTATTTGCCATTATGGTGTAAAGAAGAAAAGCCAAACTTAAAATACTCTAACTTGATAATCAAAATGTAAACAATCCTTAGATTATAATATAATGAAGCATAACACTGTATTTATCCCTGTAAAATTAAAGAAATATAAAACAGAGCTCAAAAATTAATCAATCTCTTAGTAAGAAATTTGCCCACTTCTGTAGCAATCTTTGTTTCATTTCATTAGCCTGACATGCAGTCTTTAGTTAATGGCTCATCTCTATCACCAAATAAGACAGCATATGCCACTCCAATGTAATGTGAAAATGTCATTATCTCTCCTTCCTACTGATATTTGCACAAGCTGCCTCTACTGGGCACATTACCCATTTCAGTGCTCCATTCCCCACCCATCTGCCCCTAGCCAGTCTCTATCCCCTTAGCCTGGCTAACTATAAGTCATTGTTTATATCTAACTTTATATGTTAACTTCTTTAGTAAATTTTCTATAGTCTAGGTGCTCATACATAATTCATAGCATTTATAACACCATTTCAATAGCTTTCTCCTGACCAAATTACTCCACTACTCCCTGAAGTCAGTGGCCATGTTCATATTGCTTGTTATGCTTTGAGTATTGAGCACTGTGGTTGTCATAAATCAGGTGCTCAATAAATATATACTGGATTGAAATTAAATGTTTTCACTGGATCTTACATAAAAATTTTTCTACCAATTAATTGCAGGGTAACAAGTATATATTATTGCCAATAGTTGGCAAAAGAATAGATGTGATGTTATTACCCAGCAGCTTATTGCATGGGGCATAGAATTAGCAACTCAACTGTGACTTTTTTTCCATGAATATATACAAAAGAATATCAAGGTACAGATAATACATCATTTCCGTGGTCCTGACTATCAATACAGGTTACTGATGCTAAAGCCATTATGTAGTAATATACATTGATAAACAAGATAAACATTATATTGACCATACTAGTATCTGATTCTACCATACTTTTACATGTACCCTGGATTTTATAGGCTATTTATGAAACTTACAGGAATCTGTCCATGGAACATTGCACTAAGTTTATCGTGAACCCCTTTATGATTTATTGAGCAATGAAAATCAGTGTTTACACACCTTTACAGAACGATGGCTATGGGATTTCCACTGCATGCAGACACACAAACTTGTGCCTATTCTTCGAATTACCTAGCTTTAGATCAGATTAAAAAGCCAGAGTCTGAGCAGCTATTTTATAGGATTAATTGGCCTACTTCTTATTTGGGAATCTCAAGACAGAGATCAACACTCTTGAGATCTAACTTTCTATACTTATGCAACTGGATGAAATATCACAGAAACTCTCTTCTTTTCTTTCTTCTTCTTCTTTTTATTTATTTTTTTTTAACATGTGCCAGATGAAAAAATAGAAGGAACACATGATCCCACCCAAGGAGGATTGAGTGGAAATACATTGGAAAAAGCAAAAAAGAATAAAGAAAATAATTCAAAGATAAAAGAACTCCTCAAAGTCAACCATTTCACTGTAAACATTTAAGGTAGCCAGTTGTGTAAGAAAAAATATGCTTTAAGCAAGTGGTCCTTATGAGAAAAATATGCTTTATATCTAATGGTTTATAACAGCATCTCCCCAGAACAAATTATTTTTTCATTACTAATGTATTCTTTCATCTTCCCATATATGTATACCCCTTCACCCATGTCTTCAAGCATAGGTGACATGTAAATCCTCCAAAACTCAATAAAAATAACAAAACCACCAAAGATTTTATGTTTACTTCTCCTAGGCTCTAAAACAATTGAAATGTCATATGGACCTTTGATTTATTTTACAACTGGGTTTATTTAAATCTTCTAACTTATTTTCAGTAATTTCTAAATAGGAAAATTTGAAAATGCTTTTAAAAGTATTTTTGAAGTCAAAACTATGCTCTCAGATTTGCAACTCACTAGGGTATCAGTTTAGACAAGTGATTTTGATTGGCATGTTTACTTATCATTTTCTAATTTGTAAACCAATTTTTTATAAACATGTGACACTTGAGAAATTGAAATGGCCTATGTTAAGAAGCCACTCTTACTAGTTCTTGCAAAGTGGATGGAGTAATAAAAGCCAGGAAGGAGGTTAGGCATACAGTATTCCTTTATAGGTTTTCCACCAGACAAAATCTTTTTGAGGTGGTTGGCTTTTTAACCACTCTGTTTTCCATGTATGAGGGTCTCAAAATAAATGCAACCATTTAAAGTCTATTTGGTATTCTCTGTTTACTTGGAATGAGCCAAGAAGAAGCAAGGAAAATAAATTATGAATTATATGCCCAGACCCAAAATAGCTTTGATATCTGTATAATAAATAAGGGGGGAAAGTGGCTTCTTACTCCTTGTTTGGTTTCCAGGGAACTTTCTTTTTCTCAAGAGGTAATGCTCAGTGAATAGATGCTTGGGTTCTCTGCCATCCCTTCAACAGTTGTAATTAGAACTTAATGACAACTATTGCATTGGAATCTGAATAAATAATATTATGTTAGAATTGTAATAAATTGTATTATGAATTATGTTGGAAGTAACTCAGAAATAAAATACACCATGATGAAGAAGCACATGCAATTTACCAAAAAGGTCATACTCATGAAAGCAATTTAATAACATTTTAGGGTTTGTGTTTGTATTTCTTAAATAATTATATTAAAAATATTTTTAAAATATTTTTAAGCCTTAAAATACTCCTTAAATTTAAAAAAAATTAGTTTCTTCCTTTTTTTCCTTCCCTGTCATCCATCCTTCCTTCCTTCCTTCCTTCCCTCTCATCCTCCTTCCTTCCTTCCTTCCTTCCTTCCTTTCTTTGTTTTCTTCCTTTCTTACTGGGAGAAAATTGACACCAAGTATTGTAATCACTATCTGCATTCCACTTATATCCTTTGGACCACTCAGTGAGCTCCCAATTTCCAGACATTATATGTGCACATCTCTCTGTTTAAGGGCTTGTTTTCTAGAATTATTGAGAGCTACTCTGTCCACTCAGGAAATCAGGAGGTGTCAGAAAATTAACACCTTCCCCTAACAGATCTCAGCTAATGATTGACAGAAGTCTGTGCACAAACATCTCAGCTCCCTCCCTCTGTAAGTGGAAAAAGTTTGAAACATGTGTTAATATACTTTTCCGGAGTTTGTTCTTGAGTATAAGCTCCAGTAACCCACCGCAATAGCAGGCTTCATAACGTGTGCTTTATTGATGACTCTACAGTCCCAATATTTCCATCTGGCCAGCCCTATTTTCTGGGATCAACTCTCAGGTAAACGACTTGCACTTGAATCTTTGTGTCAAAGTGTGCTTTCAGGAGACCCCACACGAAGACACTTTGTCTGTGCTTTTCCAATAAATGTTGTATTACTTAATCACAAACCAGCTGTGAATTAGATTTTACCAAGACCACCTCATAGCAATATACATTATATTTGCACAGATATATCACTTAGGAAATGATAAAATCATTAATAAATCTCCTGTTGGTAACCATGAGGAAAACACAAATAAACAAGAGGAAATTCATAATAGAGCTTATCTATATCTAATCTAGATGGTCAAGGATAGTAACAATCAAAAACTTTATAACCATCTATGTACCCATAGAAAAAGTCTAACCAGTGCATAATATTTTGATTTGTCTAACTTGAGAAAATCCATATAGATGAGACTCATAAAGAATAAATAAAACAATTGAACAAAACTTTAATCTTTAGGAAAAATACAAACTTTTGCATATTACTTGATAATAAAAATATTCCTATTGGACAGGAGTTGGGCTTAGTGTGAGGTGTGGGCAAAGGCTGAGTGTGTGATATAACATGCTCCCATTTTCTACTAGTCAGGCAGCAAATATCCTATTGATGGCCAAGCGATGGACACAAAAACCCAGCTATTGTTGAAAATGCATGATCATTTTGGGAGAGAAAGACAATAAACATTCAAACAAATATGTTTGCTAAGTGTTATTGTCTTTTTGTTTGGTTTATTTGTTAGTTTCTTTTTAATATTTGGAGAAAAATACCTGGAGTCAAATTGGCAGTGGGGACCTGAATAGCAGACCAATGTTACTGAGGATTGGAGGAAAGGATATAAACAGTTATCTAAATGAGAGACTTGCCAGGGCAAATGGTTCCTCTATTATATTCCAATAAAGTATCATTTACTATCACACTAAGCAAGTTAGATTTTACATTATAATTCAGTTTACACTTTTTTTTTAATTAAGGGGTCTCGTGACAGATACCTCTTTTTTTTTAATTTATTTTTCATTTTTTAAGTATTTCAGATTGGGTAAAACCAAACATAGAATATTTGTGTTTTTGATAGGATCAGCACAAAAGTTGATGTTTAGAGCATCAGCATAGCTCTCAAATACCTATTTATGCCAAAATGTAGTTTAAGTATCTTACTCTGTGAATATCATCCAGAATAGTGTTTCTCAAACTTGAGTAATATTGTAAATGTTTTAAAGAAGACTCTTTCATATAAAATAATATCGAATGGCAATTATAATTGAAAAGTAAAAAAATAATTAAAAAAAACTCCTTCATATTCCCAGTACTGCCATAAAATGTCTTAATCACATTTCACTTAATCACATTTAGATTTAAAACTAAGTATAATCACACCATAGGATAGGTCTTATAAAATTTTAAATTACAAATTAAATAAAAATGCATTAAGACAACAAAATCTGCTGCTTACCTGAAACTTCACAGCCTTCTAAAATGAGTATGGCAGCATATGTTATATGTCATAATACTGTACTACATGTGCTGTATGTATACATCAATTTTCCTACCATCTTACTTGTCCAAATAGTTTAAACCCTTATTAATATAGAACATTTTGAAATTATTTTTCCTTTATCAAATGTGGATAGAACAAGATATTTAAGATATAATTTATGGTACCAACATCATCACAAATTCATATAGAAATACATGTACTGGAATTTGCTGGCTATATTTCATTATAACATCTTTAGATTATTATTGACATCAAAGCAAAAAATGAAAAGCATCATAGTCAATTACTAAACTCCTAATTTCTGTACCAGTTTTTAAAAACCTGATCCAAAATATTGTACGTGTGGAAAAATGCATTCTAAATCTAAAACTAGATCATTGGAATTAATTTGCCCCACATTAGTGTCCCAGGGATGGATCTGGGAATAGTCACACTGCTGGATGCTATCCCTTAGTAAATTGCCATAGCTACAGAACTCAAGAGTCCTTTTAATCAACATTCCCTAGTCAATGCCACTAAAAGTTAGGGAACAGGCCCCAGAGATCTGCTACTTTACTGCCTGATTTCCTATGAAATAGGGCCATAAATTGCATGCTCATATGTTATGTACTCCCCATTCTGGAATCAAATAATCATGAAGATTTAGAGAGAAGATGGATCTTAAACCGTAATCTTAGTTGTCTGATTTCTGGTCAGTAAAAGTCCAAATCATTCAGTGTAAGTAGCTGTCTATTTTCATCAAAGACAAACTAAAAATGTCATTCAAAAAAAAAAAAAAAACATAAAAGATAAAGCAAAGGAAATATTTTTTAAAAAACTGAAGGGGAGGATGAGGCAAAATAAAATAAAATGAACAGGTAACTAATGCTAGCACTCGATTGTTCAGACACCTAAGCTTGCCAATTGATTACTCTCTACTCAAAGATCAGCATGGAGGATGTTACTTGGGGCTGATATTATCTCATCAAGGAGGACAGAGTCAGCAATATCTAATTTTTGTACCAGATGAAACAGTCAGAATAATGTGTGAACTGCATATTTTTCAGAAGACGAAAATGAATCTGAATAGAATGAATACATAACCTAACAAGTTCAAATCATTCCTTCCAGTTCAGGTTCTACATTAACACATAATTTCTCCCTTTCTTTCTCTCCTTCCTTCCCCTGCTCTCCTTCTCTCTCTATATATCCAATTTCATTTTTTCTGTGCCACAAGATAAATGATATACATACATCTTAAAGTACCATCAAGAATTTTGATTGTGTGTGTGTGTGTGTGTGTGTGTGTGTGTAAAGTAGAAAAGCATGCATTATTTGATTATTTGGTTCCAGAATGGGGAGTACATAACATAAAGAAAGAAATCATTTGTTTAAAATGCCCAGACTTGTTTGGCGAATATTATAACTTAGCTTAGTTTGTCTAACATCACTAAGATAGCCAAAACAAACCTGCACACATTTCAAAACCTCTTCCAAAGTATGCTTTTGCTTTTTCTGATAGCTATATTTGCAGAAATGATCACACACAAACACATACACACACACGCATACGTATATGTACATAAATGACAATCTGACTAAAACCACACTAAAAAATTGAGAGTTCATAGATGACATCAGATTCAAATGGTCATGTTGTTAGGCTCAAATATCTCACATTCTATTCAATTACAAATTAGCTCAATAAAAACACACAGCCCGATACAGGCATTTGTTTGATTTGTTTGATTTTTCCCTTTCATTTCCACATGACACAAGTCAGATTCCTTCCCTTCTGAGATTTTCTGTTCAAACTCTGGCTTTTGTCTGGTTCAAATAAAACCTTTATATGCTGTCTATACCCTCCATTGCCTCTGGCATTTCTCTGTGCCTCCCTGCTGAGAAGTGAGGAAATCAGGTGTTAAGCATGGACTCCTCCTCTGGAAAGAAGCCCAGAGCTACAAGGGGTTCCCATGGGTGGTGGAAACAGAGCACAGAGTCACTTTAATACCATGAAAGTATTTGTGTAGTCAACCTAACTGGCTAAAACTCATTGGAGTCATGGGCTACAAAATCAGTTTTATATTGTTTTAAGGTGGTAAATTCTCTTGATTAAAAGCCAATGATCGATCTAACACATTGTTAATTGCAGAAGATTAATTATACCAGGAATAAGAAAATGAGAATAAAAGCAATCTAAGTTCACATATGATAGATGATGTATTCTTCGCATTAAAAGTGCTTCACAGAATATATCATCTCCGTCCACCTGTCAGACCATATACAAAAACCTCCTGCATCTAAGGGCAATAAGAAAAACTGCAGGCAACATCACATAAAGAATACCAGCAGGAAGTACATTTGTTGTGGCAGCAAGTGTTACATCCTTATTATCAGGAGATATTACCTGAATGTCATCATTATAAAGCCCTTTCCATTTGACATAATTTGTTACAGAATTAAGGGGTTTGTGATAACAATAACCAGGTGAGGCACAGCGTGGAAGATGTGCAACCTTGTTATTCCAAAATGAAAATAATTTATTGCCTTAGTGCAGTCTATTCAAATAATGGTCGAAGGCCACTGTCCTAGTGCATTATTATCAGGCCACGGCCTTCCACTCAGAAATGCGTTAGCCAAATTGTTCTCCACCACTACAATGTGTGTTCATGATTTATGAGAGCTGAATGAATTACTCAAAAAGAATCACCTTCTCAAAAATATTGATACTAAGTTGATACTAAAATTATTTAATGCTAATTTTTGTGAGGATAGTGTAGAGAGATATTATTTATTTGAAATCTAAAGAGACAAGCTAATAAAAAGCTTTCATCTGGCTTTAATTGAGACTGCTCGTATGCTGACAAAAACTGCTAGTTAAATCACAGCTTTAATGAAGATTTAGTTCCCAAAGTCTTTCTTTTCCCAAAACATAACAATTTCTAAGACATCAAAAGTGCCTTGTCATGTGACATATGCTGTGGTAAATACCTTTTATTACACTCAACAGAAAAGTAAATAGACTATTTAAATAAACTCCAGGCAATCGGAATCATACACCTGCCTCTTTGCCTACTTTTCTGTTAGAAGAAATTGCCAAGTTTATAAATAAGAACTGAGCATGCAGCACTCTCTATAAACACTTTGTGCCTCTGGGATTCAGGTGAGAGCTAGCTTTTGAAACGTTTCCAATTACAACACTCTTTTATATGTATAAATTGGATTTGTCTCTGTACTTCTGGAAAATACAGGCAAATAATCTACTTTGCAGATATAGACTTCGTTATATTTATTTTCTTTCTTCTTTCTTGTTTTATGCTCCTTTGTTTTGTTGTTGTTGTTTGTTTGTTTGTTTTTGGAAAATCCGAAGCGAACAGAAGAGAAGGGCTCCTTCTTCATAATAAAAATAGAGAATATCAAAATATGCACTGCACCTCAGATATGGATTTCATTTCCAAGAATGCTTCAGCTTTGCCCTGATACACTGTCAGTATCTGGTCACCCCCTGAGTTTTCATTGACAACTCCCTGAATTTTAAATGAAGTCACTACCCCCTGCTCGTGTAGTATTGTACTGACTGTGCAGTCAAATGTCTTACTGGGCTGAGAAGTACAAACTGCAACCTGAGATGCCTCTGTAATAATACTTGAGCAGATGAACACGTTCCTTGGAATTACATGGGGCAGTTTGTGTGACTTACAGTTTGCTATCTCAAGTGCTACAATATTTTTCTGTAACTTATATTGGTGATTGACTGATTTAGGACAACCTCAGATGATTTGGAGAATTATATGCATTAATAAACTAGTGCTTCAAATTCTTATCAAGAAAAAGTAGCTAGTATGCTGCATATACTATCCAAAAGTCAAGTAAATAGAATTAATTTGGAAGAAAGGATATAATTATTCAGCCAAAAAAATGAAAATAACCTTTGAAAAAGTGCTGTCTATTCAAACGTCTAACTTCGAAAAATGTTTGACCCATTTTGTAGATGAAAATGAGCAATCTTGTTATTCTTCTGGTTATATAATGGATGTTTCTCAAAAATTGTGTGTGTAAACGAATATTTTTTCTAAATAAATTCTTTCTTTTAAAATAACAGTAATAATATGCTACGTCAGCATCTTCATCTTGAATATAAATTTTTATAGTTTCAAAGGAAGTTCATGCACAGATTACCTCATTTAATCATCATGCCAAACCTACAAGGTTCAGAAATGATCATTTCCATTTCTGTAAAGGGACCCTTCGCTAAACCATTTCCTGAATTCAAAATCATTTTGCAAAGTAAAGATTCTTGATTTTATATATTTTTTATATAAAAATATTGAAAAAGTAAATTGAAATCATTATAGTTTAAATATAACTAGTTTAAATGTAAAAATTCATTTGAATTATTGTTAAACTTTTACATTGAAGTAATCCCTATTTCATTAATTTCTTTATAAATAATCTTTTTAAAATTATCTGAATTTAAGCTCTCCCTATGATTCTCACTAGGAATCACATAGGTCCAAAGAAAAAGGGATGGGGAGCTAGTCTGATTCACAGCTGATATGAACTTACTTTCAAAATAAATAGATGTAGCTGTGTCCTACTGCATACCTGAGAGTCCTCCATACCAACTTCCATATAGATTACAATATTTAGTAAAATATAAGGCATAAAATATGTGAATTTGAAGGTTATACTATTCAAAATTTGCAGTAACTGCAACAATAGTTTAGATCTTAGATCAAAACAAAAATATTTTAGGGAATAATATTTTTTATCACTGACACTGTTTAGAATTGTTAGCACAAATTGATAATAAAAAACAGTCTAACTTTTAGCCAGTTTTATTATATTTAAAAAATTCTCTATGGACTATGCCATCTTTTATTGCTTATACCTGGAACTGACTACTCTCATCTTTCTTTCCTTGTATCCCAACACTGTTTATTATTCTTCAGTACTGACAGTGTAAATTACTGATAAGGAACAAAACAAAGTTTGTAATTATGATAATGTACAAATCATTTTTACTACTTTAATGACATATTTTTAAGTAAAATCAGAGAATCTTATAGACCCACTTTAATCAATCCTCAAACATCCCTTTCTGCAAAGTTGGGAACTGAGTGATACTGAATCTGTACTATAGATTAGAGGACAAATAGTTACAGGAAGGTAAAGTAACTACTTTCTACCACAAAACAAGCCATTCTTAAGTTTGTATTAAATTCTGGGCTTCCAGCTCTGAGATCTACATCTAGCTACAATTTTCTCTTTTCTTCATGAAATTCTATTTCAAAACATCCAATATTGTAACTAAACAGGCATGGCATAAAAAGATTCATAAAAGCAAATAATTAGAACTCTCTTTAGTGTAAGTATAATCAGATAAGTATCAGCAAGGACCAATAATATTTTATTATCTTGCAAGTTATGAGTAAAAATGGAACTTTTAATTAAAAAAAAAAAAACTAGGAAAAATTAATCTATTTTGTTCCAGTCAAGCAATTAAATTTATTGATCATCTCCTATGGTTGTGGCAGTGTCCAAGGCATTAGTGAAACAGAAATATAATTATTGAACTAAAAATGGAATTCTTGTCTTCAAAGAGTTTACAGATATTTGTTTGTAGGAGCAGTAAACACACACAAATATAATAAATACATAACTTTAATTACAAAACAGTGTTGTGGACAAAACAAGTAGTATGGTAGATATAATTTGTAGATCAGTTACTTATTTGAGGGCGATCAGAAGGCAATAATTGAGTTTCATCATGAAGAATGAATGAGGCAGCATGAAAATATCTGGGGAATAAACATTCTAGGCAGAAATAAGATCAATGGAAGGAACTCCAGGAATTAATAAATTTCAGAGAATAGAGGACAATGAGAGGATATAATACTGGAGCAATAGGCAAAGGAATGTAGAACCTTATATTAAGTTTAGATTTCATACTAAGTGAAATAAAATATAATTGGAAAACTTTAAGCAGAGAAATAACATTATTTGATTTATGTTTTAGAAAGATCAATGATAGCTGCATGGATGATGCGTTGTAGGGGGTTAAGAGAGAAGGTAGGGAGACCAGTTAAGAGGTTGTTTATGTAGTCCGGATAATGCATGATGGTGGCTTGGTTTATAATTGTACAGCAGAAATGTTGAGAAGTGGTCCATTTAGAAATGTGTGTGAGAGATACAGCCAGCAGTGCTTACTGATTGCAAGAATGTTAGGAAAGGACGAATCAAGGATGTACTTTAGGCCTTACCCTACAGAGTTGGAGGCTAGATGTCTCAGTTCCTAAAATGAAAAGGGCTTGTAGAGAAATAATATTTGGGGCTTGGGTATCCAAGATTTTTGAGGGGACATGTTAGGTTTGGAAGTCTATTGAGTGGAGACTTCAATGAGACGGTGGGTCTAGGCTCGGTATATAAATTTGAGAATCATCAACATAGAGCTATTGACTAATGCTATTACTCTGGAAAAAAAAAAGAAAAGAAAAGGGAAGATAACTGGGGGAGGTGGGGATACCTGGGTTACCAGACATATGGAAATTCTGTTGGTCAAAGCAATCTAAAAGATTTGAGAAACTAAAGAGAGAACTAGCAATTAGATAGACAGAAAACCAGGTAGGTCAGTGTGATGTCATGAAACTTTAGAGAACAAAAAATTTCAAAACAGAGGAAAATGTCATCTCTTTTAATTGCTGCAGAGATGTTTAATAAGAAAAAAATAGAGTTGTGACCATGAATTTGGGAAAACTCTGGATTATTTTCTTAAGAGATTTTTCAGTGAACGTGTGAGAGCTAGACCTCAGTTAGAGTAAATGAGATAATGAGAAGCAAATAAATCCAGAGAACATTTATGTGTACACATACACACACACTCACATGGCTAAATAGGACAGCAGGAAAATGGGAGTCATGAGATAAAAGATAAATTGTTCTTCTTTAACATAGATGATATTATGGTAGGTTTGTGTGCTGAAACAAAGAATCTTACAGAGAGTTAGGAATTGATGCTTTGATGATAAAGACAATAATTGTAGGAATAAAATCTCTGAGAGTATAGAGAATAATAAAATCCAGGGTATCAAAATGGCTCATAAGGGCAACTTTTTAAACTGTAATGGTTGGAAAGGATGAGCAGGTGAGTGTAGATGATGTAGATAAGGAAGGTAGGAAAGTGCAAAGGTGATTTTATTAGGAGACTATGCTGGGAGGACCTGTCAATATTGAGGGCTCATTTGGGATCTGTGGCCATTAATATAAAGTGAGCCTGGTCATCAAGGTTGCACACTTTTTTTTTAAGTCAGCTGCTTGGTGCAGGTAAAATATAAGACAATTGTCAGGTAAGAGTTATAACAGATGGGGAGATAGGAGAGAAAGTTAAAGTTATTTGAAATTGAATATGGATAGATCAACAAAGGAATCTAGGGCTGTATAAGTAAAAATGTGAGATATGAGTGGGAAATAAGATCAACATGAAAGTATAAAGAACGTTTCCATGCGTAATTCAAATCACATTCATTCATAAAATCATGTTAAAGGTAGTAAAAAGGATCCACTTGGTTGTGATATATATGAATGTGTCTGTGTATGAACACATCGCTATGAAGACCAGAGAATCAGGGAGAGGGAAGAAAGTGAGAGAGAGAAGTAGAAGGGAAGTTAAAAGAGGAATTTTCTTATTTGAAGGAAACATCTAACCAATTGCCAAAATAAGAGGACAGTAATTAAACATGCCAAGCTTCCAAATAAACTACTACTTAATGCAAATTCTCAGATAAAAGGCAAATAGTACATAATTACATTTCTGTAGTGAAAAATATATGCATTCAATAAACTCTAGTAGTAAATACCTACCAGATAATCAAATGAGTTCTGTTTAGTAATAAAACTATGTAAATTTATCTATCATAAAATGTTTTTCATATATCATTTTTCTAATAAAAATTTGGATATATTAGGAGTACTAAGGATATGAATTTTGCAGGTATATAAATATTGAAGAGTATGGTTATTATATTATTCAGTTATTATAGTTATGGTTATTATAGTTATGAATTCATTTTTAAACAACTTTTATTATATATGATTATATTGAATATATTCAATAAAGTAGGGTGGCTTCAAATTTTAAAGGTTGAGATAATACAATACTTCAAAAATATCTTTTGTTTTTCACCAAATCACATATGAATAAGGAGAGGGGGGCTGCAATGTTGGTATTTGAGTCTCGATGCACAAATATATAAATTAGGGCATAGAGCTGTCTCTAGATCAGATGAACCTAGCTTTGAATTTCTACTCTCTGACATCCTAGCTGTACTGATAAAGTCTCGTTTCCCTCATTATTAAAGCAGTATTATATTATTTCTATGCTCATAAGGTTGTGGGAGAACTAAATGAGATGCAGCATATAAAGATCTTAGCCCAACCACCAGAGTACACTAAAACATCAATTAGTGACAGCTACTCCCACTAGAGACATAGCTTTGAAGTTAATCACAGCTTGTATTATTTTCTAGATTACAAAAGGAATACATCGAAAGTAATGAAATAAGAACAGAATATGTAGCTCTAGAAATTTTTGAGAATAAGTAAAAGTGTAAACAAAAAAGTAATCAAATATAATTTCAAATTCTCTGGTGGAATTATTACCAGATGCCACTATATTATAAAATTCTCCCAGTCAAGAAGATTTATTTTTCCTAAATTTTTTCCTTTTAACAAACTTTGAGCAATTTTTCTTATTTTCTGAGCTATTAAATAATGAGGAAATAAATGATTATTTAATAAATAGATTGTACCATTGGTTACCTACTATAGAAAAAACAGAGTTCAATTAATTGTATATAGAAAATAGATTTTTAAATGGTAGTTTCCATAACAGACATGTATTCATGGAAACATTTTTTTAAAAATGCATTTTATACTATATGATTACATTTATTTAATATGCAAAACCAGGCAAAATTCACTCAGGCTGTCACAGCAGGATAACAACAACCATTTCTGGGGGAGTAGAGTTTGGAAAAGCACAGAAAGGTGCAACGGTCCCCAACCTTTTTGGCACCAGGGACCAATGCTCCTATGAGACTCTAATGCCTGATGATCTGAGGTGGAGCTGAGGCAGTGATGCTAGCGCTGGGGAGTGGCTGCAAATACAGATGAAGCTTCAGTGGATGGCCTGCCGTTCACCTCCTACTGTGAGGCTCGGTTCCTAAAAGGCCACTGACTGGTATCGGTCCATGACCCAGGGGGTTGGGAACCTCTGTAGGGTGTTAATAATATCCTGTGTCTTATTGGGGTGATGCTACGTGGATGTGCTTAGCTTGCGATAGTGCACTTTTAGGTATGTATTCTAAAATTGTTTTTCTTACTGGAAAACAAAATTCAAACCAATATGTATATACTATAGACAAAGAATCATGGCAAGTCCATGATAGGAATCTATTTCATTCGTCCCTCTTCATACGTGTAATTCATTCTATTGGATCCTTTATACAAGGAAGCAAACTATTTTTCTCATGTAACTTTGATTCCAATGTTGACAGATATTTTTTCAAGAAAGTTTTGATTACCTGATGTGTAATATAGAAATCTAAATCAGCATGTAGCCAAAGTTTCTTCTTATCTCAATTTTTACAAATTTTGAATCTAATTTTAATATCACTGAATGAGAGATTAAATAGAAATCGTCTATCTGAGAAGATTACTGGTATAAATTTTATTTTACTCATCTTCCTTCACATACATAAAGCATTACTTTATAATAAAATAATTCTCTCCTCTAACTTCATAACTAGTTAATGTAAAGGTTTCATTTTGTGTGTTTTTACTTTGTTGCCATAAAGGCACACAGATAAAAATACATACACACATACAGACATGTATGTGTGTATGTATTTTTATCTGTGTGCCTTTATGGCAACAAAGTAGATAAAAATTCAGAATACTTGTAATCTTGTAAAACTAGATACAACGCTTTAAATGTTTATTGTTAGTACATGCCCAGTAGCAGATGGTGACATGCCATTTTAGAGCCACCTAGAGGCACAAAAATTGTCCCATGTTTTTCATTTTGGCAGATGAACATGCCCCTTTGGCAAACTTTAGAAAATAACTAAAAGACTTACACCTTCAAAACAGATTGTATTTATAGAAAGATGCGTGCAGTTCAGCAGGGGTGGTGCCATAGAGGAATCTCAGAATCAGTACAATCAAATGTATAACACAGTTGGCATAAAACTTTGGTTATGAAATTAGCTCAACTACTTTATGTGTTTCTGCTCCACTTATAGAATTTTAATGAATCCTAAGTAATTACTTTTGGAGCAGTATTAAAATAAATTTAACAAATTTTTGTGTTCAAAGTAACTTATTTTAAATATAAACTTAAGGTCAAATTTCACACAAAACTCAATTCTCGGTGCTGGTATTGCTTTTTAAGCTCTCATGTTTAAATCTGGCATATTGATACCTAGAGACTCTCATAATCACTCAATTTTAAATCTGAATTTGAATACAGTTTTTAAAAGTCAGTAGAGTCATCAAAATATCCCACAGCTTTCTAAATGTATAACTCTCATTCACACATTTTTAAAAGTAATGTCTTCATATCACTTATTTGTATCTTTTCCCTAGCTCTCTAATTTTCATTGGAATAAGAAAACATGAATATTTACCTAAGAGCAACACTTTCAGACTTTTGGACTTGGACTGATCTTTAAAGTAGTGTAAGGGGAGGAGAGGGAACCTATATTTGATTAAAGAATATTATTTAATATGTTTTTTTAAAAAATCCAGATGCCCTAGACAAGGGGAATGCAAACTTTCTATAGTCAGATAGGAAATATTTTAAGCTTTGGGGGTCATATAGTCTCTGCAGCAACTACTCAACTCTGCTACCACTGTAGTGCAAAAGTGGCCACAGGTAATACCTAAATTATTGGGCATCCCTGTGTCCTAATAGAACTTTATTCATATAAAACAGAAGGAGAGCAGAATTTGGCCTGTGGGCCATAGTTTTCAGACACCTGGTCTAGATTACTTGAAGAATTTGCTGGTTTAAGGGATATATGGGAACAATTAAACATATTAGATGCATTGGTATGTGAACTGGGAGCCAGAGAAGAATTGTGGGCCGGGGGGGCCAGAGTGTGGAGGATGGGGCGGGGAAGGAAGGTTATCTTAGTAAGAAAACAAACAGTCTAAGAAGCAGATTTCTGAAATGATAAAATTCTAATTCAGGATGGTGAGGAGGTATGCAGGGGTAGGGCTTGGGGGAGAGATATCTGTAAAAACTGTCTGATTCTCACTGACCTTATTGAGTACTTACCATTAACATCCAGGAGCCTCTGGAAATGAATGATAACCCCAAAGCATTGGAGAGGAAGTGTAAAATAGCCAATTTAGATGATAAAACAGACTTAATTTTTTAAAAAAATGCATGTACTTGGTTTGTCTTAGTACTTTTCTTTTCTCCTTTGCTATCACTCTATTTAGCATACACCTGCATATTATCTTATTCGTGAGCCCGACCTGTGATTTCTTTGATTTTACCTGTCCGTCCCAAACAGTCGTCAAGCTTTTAAGGGCAGGCCTCTCTCTTCTTTATCCTGGTATCTCTAAGTCTCAGGACAGTGTCTTGCCTAGAGTCAGTGATCATTAAATAACTGAATTATGTAATTGAATTATGTTAAATTATATATTATAATCAGTTCAAATAACAGCCCTGAGTGTGGGGGAATATATGTGGAAATACACATTAGTTTCACTCAGATTCTATTTCCATTTTAGCCCCAGGAAAGCCAATAATTTTCTGTTCTCTCCTTGCTTCTTGGATCCATACATGACTTGACTTTATCCAGGCCTACGCCAAGCATGGCTTTCTCAAGTAAGCACCAGATTTTCCTGACCCCTAATTAAAACTCACTATTTCTCTGACTCCTTCCTTAGGGGTCTGTTAGGTGCCATATTGGCTAAAATGTTGAGTTTAGATGAGGGGAGAATACAAGTAAAACAAAAAAATTATAGCTGGCATTGTAATCACCTTCTTTCTATTACAAAAGTAATAAAATATACTGCAGCAAATCTGAAATTATGGAAACATGTAAATGGGAAAATCAAAATCCTCCAGAGTAACTATTATTATTTACAAAATATTGGTAAAAATAAAATCAAAATTGATATCACAGCACAGGCTACTTACACCTTGTTCACCTGTCACTGCATGGCCTTCTCACATTAAATACTCATTTACGACCTCGTTAAATGTCTACATATTTGTAACTTTACTGAATAATTATGCCTATTGACTGCTTTACTAAGGGGCAATCTCTGTTCTGGGCATTGAGGATACAGCAAGAAATAAAGTAGATAAGATCCCTTTTCTCACAGATCTTACATTATAATTGGGGAGATAGCAAAAAGAAAAACACATACATAAGATAAACTTGGCTTATAAAAGTGCTATGCCCATAGTAAAACTGGCTAATGTGACTGTAAATAAAAGCTATGAAGGGGTATGTATTATTTTGCCTTCAATCTCTTGTAATTAAAAAAAAAAAGTGCTTACACAAAATGCAATACACATCTAGTTATAGAAATATATGTGTAAATTTCTAATTATATCAGCCAAGTAAATTCCTAATTAATGGAATGACTGGTTCAAAGCATATGAATATTTTTTAAAACATGCATATTCCTAAATATCAACTAAAACATTTTTAGCATTTTAGACTTCCACCAACAGATTACAAGATTGTCACAAACATTACCTGCCAAAGTTATGTGCTTTCAAATATGTATGGTATAAATATCAACAACTCATTGAGTTTGGTATTTTTATTTCCATTTTGTCAATGATGAACATAAGGCCAAGAGGTTCAGCGACAATTCAAAGCAACATTGCTTCTATGGAAGCCCCGGAGTACAACAGTCTGGGTGCATATGCCCCTGGGTACTGTGTGTTAATATTTCTAGACAATATCAGATTAGTTTGGAAACTTCACTAAACAGAAAAGAGTGTTAGAAAAACACTTGTTTATGACTAGTATAGCAATAAAGAAATATTCTGTTTCTATATTACTAAAAGCTGAGCTTGAACAACCAGAAATACCTTTAAGAAACGTTTTTACAATATGAGTAACTCTTGTTAAGACAATGAATCATAGAAAGACAGGATAAAATTTAGTACCTAGAAAAGGTAATGAAAATTATATTTACTTTTGGATGATGCTTAATGGTTAAATTCTCGATCATAATTTAATAAGTTCCTTCACGTATGGGTTCTAACTGGCCTAAATCTAGCATGATAATCCCATTCCTTGCATAGAGTAACATGTTTAGGAACCTAAATTGATTTAATCAGAGTGAAGTCCCTGGCTTGAGTTCCAACTCTGGAGGAGAAACACTTCCTCTCTGTGTGAAAATATGGTTTCTGGCACTGATGGCAGTCAATTGTGCCCCCCAGTGGCACCATACTTAGGATAATGCTAAACCACTGCAGTGGTGAATCAGGAAAAAAATTACAGTCACAACTGGATCTTTAAAATAATCTGTTAGCTAACAAAGCACAGCTACGCTAAAGTTAGGTTTTCTAACTAATGCAACATAAAGAAAACAAACTGGTGGATTTACAGTGTATGCAGCCATGTCACATACATTATAGCCATTAATATTTTTTATAAAAGTGTAATTCTTATAATCAATGAATTACAAGGTGCTACTCAGAGATGTATCTCTAAAATGAGGTTATAATTTTAACTATACCTTTTCCAACTAGATGTCAATATATCTCTCCCATTAATTCTACATATGTAGAAATCAAGAAATAATGAGAAGTTACTGTTTTTTTAAGAATAGTTTTTCTTTGGTAAAATTGGATTATATATATTTAATACAACATATAAATTTAAATATATATATTTATATTCTTTTTTTCTCACGGAAACCAAATTTTGCTTCAGCTGTGTTCTAAACTAGGATACCCAATTTTCTTCTAGCTAGCCATACTTAGAAAATATTTCCTGTTATAATGTGAAAGAAGGCATTAGCCTTAGCTAATGCACTGCCAAATTGACAGCTATTAGAATCATCTGCTCTGCTACATGATGTTTATGTCAAATCCATGAGTAAGACTGCAAGTGTCTTTTACAACCCAAGTTAAAACTACTAAGACATGGTCTTTGTTACTACTAGTATTCCTGAAACCCCAGATGCTCTTTTGTAAAATGCACACTGAAACGTTTTTGATGTTACTAAAATTTGACAAACTTTGGTAAGATTGTACACTACTGGCTGCTCATTATACTGCTTTATTATAATTAAAAAAAATAAACAACACTGGCATCGCGTTACAATAAGAAGTGATATGACTGAAAATATAATCACATACTTTATTATGTGTTCATGCACTTATGTATTATATCTTGGAGTCACTGAGAAATAAAACAATGTGGGTTTTCTGTATAATTTTAATCATAAACACACCTATGGTAGATAATCTAATAGATCTACATGCTATATTTTGTGTAATTAAAAAAAATAGTAGACTTTCGGAGTCATTTATGTCAGGATCCATAACATAACATACAAAATAATGAAAGACACTAATAAATAAATACTCTATGTCAAGGAATTTTGTTTTTAGATTTTATTAAACTCAGGTGAAATTAAAACTTCAAAAATGCCCCAATGAGTTTGGTCAAAATACTTGAATATTGACAATTTGATAGAATTTACTATACGCTCACATACACACACATGTATTCATATAGAACTAGGAATTCCTAAATTCTTGACTCAAAAGGCAATATTAAGGGGATCTTTTTGTGATAAAAAAAAGTTTTAGTGATGAAATTTTGTTGATGTTCAATATTCATAAGGATAGCTTGGTTGATTTAGAGACATATGCTACTATAAGTGTTAAATATGGTCACAAAGGTGATCTGAAAAGGAATTTATTCTATATTAATCCAATCTCTACTTAACCTCTTTTATAATACTTTTAAAGCAGGTCATTCCATTTTGGGGAAACTCTAGTTCCAATTCTGCAATGAAACTATCTTTCTTGAAATTATATACATAAAATACTGTCTTTAGCATTGTTATAGAAGCAAGCTAAAGGTGGCTTCTGTATCTTGGCTCCTTTGGTTATTTATTTCTTTACAGCAGGCTGACTCATTAGCTCAAAAGCCCATGAGTGTCAAATTCATTTTTTTTTTTTTTTTTTACAGAATCAATTGTTTTAAAATCCAAATAAGCAGAGTTTTAGATATTTAGAGTCTGCCTGCTTTTACTCTGTGAAATTACACCCAGCATCTGCTAGCCATAGATAAGATAAGCCAGACATTATAAAGTCTCTAAGCTGCTGCTGTCCTTTGGAGCTCTGTGACCCAGATCTTCTCCATTGTGTTGCTGAGTGCCAACACCTAGATACAAGCAGCCTCTCTTATTCTGATCCCTTTCCCTCTGGGAATCCCCTTGCTTCCCCGGCTCCGTCCCCGCCGCCACCCTCCCGCCGACCCCCACCACCAAGTGGATGGTAACCCTATGCATTAAGCCTTTAAACAGTCTCAAGATGTGAGGGACTTGCCTCTCTAACACACCTGTCAAAGCTCATACATGCTACTTCCATTGTCAAGGTCCTCTTTTCCTTGTTTAGCCTCAGCCTCTCTAGATACCCCCACAACAATGTACCATGCATATACATTCATTTAACAATTATAGGTATTCTAATGACTATTACTGTTTACCTTGATTTATCTTGTGAAATGTCTTTCCTTCTTATGTGATAGGCTTTCATATAGTTCAGAACACAACTATGTTATTTCCTCTAAATCATATTTTCACAACAAACACAATAATTATTTCAACTGTTCTATAGCGGAATCTCAAATAACATTGTTTCATTATAACATTTATGAGAAAAAAATAATTCTAGGCTGAGGCCACTGTCTGTGTGAGGTTTGCATGCTCTTCCCATGCCCATATGGGTTTTCTCTGGGGATTTCAGTTTCCTTCCACATTCCCAAGATGTGCACGTGAAGTGAATTAGTGTGTCTGAATTGTACCAGTCTGAGTGAGTTCTCCCTCTGATGAAAAGGCATCCTGTCAGGGTGGATTCTCACCTTGCTTACTGAGCTGCTGAGACAGGCTCTCCCCAACCTCGACCTTGAACTGGAATAAGTGGGTTGGAAAAAAATTATTCTACTTGTTTTTTATTAATCTTTCTTAAATGTTGCATAGCTCACACTTATTTCCATGTTTAACATTAGAAGTGTTCAGAGTCTTTATTGAGAAGTTTGGTGATGATTTTGTGACCAGAAATATGACATAAAAACTTAAGTTTTGTTTATATCAATTAGCCTCTGGAAAAGTTGATTTAATTATACCTGATATAACTTAAAGTCACAGTTTCCAAGAACCTATCTCCGATATTCAGTGAGGATTTGCTGAACATATGTCAGAGTTTTACATATTTTATCATTCGGATTTCCTTCTCTGCATAAATTTTCCTTTATCAGAAAAGTCCTTCTCAGAATGACGCCGAAGATTAATGTCATCCTCAGAGTTGCTTTCTTGATAGGGCGAAAGCTAGGGATTTTTATGGTTATAGTCGACCCTTGAACAACTATAAGGGTTAGGGGCTCCCATCACTGCACAGCCGAAAATCTAAGTGTAACTTAAGTCTGCCCTTCGCATCTGAAGAGTCCAAGTGGAGTATCGAAAATATTATTTTCGATTTATAGTTAATTTAATCTGCAGATGCGAAACTGGGATGCAAAACCTGAACATGAAACCCTAGGCATACACAGGGCCGACGGTGTATTGTTGAAAAAAAAGTCCACGTATAAGTGGACTCTTGCAGTTCAAACCTGTTGTTCAAGGGTCAGTTGTAATTGTACTAATCACTACGTATTGTGCCAATACTAAAGTAGGTACTAATACTATGAAATTAACTACACCTAGCAAATATACCATTTTGTACATTTAGTCAGTATTATCTGTTAGTGTTTAGGATATTCAGAGTTATGTTTTCCTATAAAGATCAACACCATCACAGTGAAAGGAGAGACTTCCAAATGAAATGGCAACTCTAACAGGCTGTGGATTAATCACTTAACAAAACATAGGCATGTGGTGGAGGATGATGGATCTAAGAAACTCCCATAAAAACTGGGAAAAACTTGGAGAAGTTTACTGAACCTAGTTGAGTTTAGGGGAGACAGCAAGTTGTAGTTAAACACAGAAAATCCATGTGTATAGAAAAGGCATGGAATAACAAAACTGAATGTATATATTTTCTTCTCTCAACCTCAAAATATGTAGAAGATCCTTGCCTGTCCCATGATACCATGAGGCTGGTTCAGCACTGTCAGCTGACTAAAATTACAAGAACTCTGGACTACCTTGTGATAGAGAACAAATAACAGTTGGTTCAGCAACTGGCCCCTGGGGTTTCTTCCCACCTATATCAGCAGAAGCCAAACTTGTTAATTACAACCAGAGAAGACCCTACTTACAAAGAGAAAAGACAGAGGTTGAGGTAAAGGAAGTTTCCAGTAAGGATAAGGTTACCCTTTGAGAACATAGTGCTAACAGTAAGTGGTTATAAAGCCAGATGCATATTCCTGAGAGTCAATAATCTTTCACTCCTAAACTTATCAATAAGAGCACAAGCCCAGGCTTTTGCCCTTTGTCCCCAGATTCACATTAAATTCCCAGGAATATGAAGTCATAAAGTAATATTTGAGTACGGCAGTGCTTATAAATGAAAGATTAAAAACTAGAATACCTATAACATACAAATCTAAATTAGTGGATCAAAAGTAAAAGAATGACAAAAAATAATATATATCTTTAAAAAGATTAAGAAAGATATTGGCAACAAAAAGTTGTGGCAAGTAGTCACAAAAAAAAGCCGATTAGAAATGCTGAGTATAAAAAATTCAACAGATAAAAAATCAAATGTGTTAAATAGATTGACATACCATAGATATAGCCAAAGAATGATTGCAGAAATAAGTGTTTGATAATAAAATATTCAGAAAGAATAAAGATGTAGAAAACTGATGTCGTTATGTGAACAAAGTTGATACCTTTAAATGAAAAAAAAGTTGATACTTGCCTCCTAATATACACCTATTTATTACAAACAATAATTTGTATATTTCCTAAAATATAATTTATACAATATAGTATTCATATCTAACTTTATGATGAGAAAGGTAAAGGTAATTGAGGAATGGGTCTAAAAGAGAAAAATTAAAATTAGTAAGAGAAACCTTAAATTAAACAATGATAATAATATACCATGAACTGAAAAGATTAATTAACTCGAGCTTTTTATACAACAGTTCAAAATAGTATAAAAGTGATGAAATCCAACTGTTGGAGGCCATCACATATTATCTTCTTTCTCAATCCAAGCATCACTGTTGAAAACTAGGAAATTTCCTGAACCACAGATGGGGTGTGTTTTCAGCAAACTGTGAGTATCCTTTGCTTTTGCTTTATTGATATGCATACTCACAGTTAGTCGTTGTAAAGAAAAGTTTGTATTTTCTAATAAAATGTGGACATTAGTTTTTCTGGAACATCATTCTTAAAATGATTCAGGACCTGGCACAAGATGAGACATAACACCTCTCTCTTCTTTTTTATATGCTAAGCATTTACATCTAGTTAAAGACCAATGTTAGCTCTACACAGGATTTCTCTCCTCAGCAATAGTTACAAATTAGTCAGCAACCCAACTGAAAGGATGATTGTGCCTGTTAGTATTATATTAACCACTGTCTTCCTCTATCGCTTTCGGAAAAGTTTGCAGTCATCAGCATTTACTCTTCTATCATCACAATGACATAATTCATTTGCTAAGCAAATCTTTTTTTCTTCAATGTTCAGATAAAATTTAGCACACTTAGCATCTTAAATCCTAAAACACAAGCGCACTTAAAAATTTGTGTCTTTAGTAGAAAAGTGTGTGGTGCAGCATTGTTTAAAATAGGAAGAAATCAAGAAACAAGTAATGTGTCCATCAGTAGGTGAACAGTTAAGGAAAATCATGATTCTACCTAATTATTAGAAATAATTAATATTATATATTATGCATTAATTAATTTGAAGGATTGTTCATGTCATTTTTTTAATGAAAAAGGTAAGAAAAGGACATCATATAGAGTATGATTCCATTCTTTATTTTTTAAAAAAGTAAAGGAAAAGAAAACCTTATATTTACATATAAAACCAGAATAAAATATTCTTGGAAACTTTGAGATAGAGAATAAATTAGAATTATTTTTTATACACCTCTGCATTACTTGATATACTACAATGAACATGTGTTACCTAAAAAACAAAAATACATGCACAGTTTTATGGTATCTAAAAAACTATTAAATTATATAACAACTATTGGCACTAGTGAAAAAAGGAAAGTTTCTTTTGTCCTGACCTTTCTTGTGTATGCGTCTAGTGTTGAGTTTTTTTTTCTTTTTTTTCGGTTGTTTCGAAAGGCATGAGCAGAGTAAAGAAAGAAAAGGAAACTAAATAAATTTCAAACATTTAGGAATTGCTATGAGGGTATATTCACTCTTTGTGGAATTTAATAACACCCATCACAAACCACAGAGCTTTTCTATCGTACAAATCAATTTCATTTTATTATACTGGTGAATTAGGTTTGTGTGTGTATGTGTGTGTGTGTGTGAAAGAGAGAGACAGACAGACAGACAGACAGACAGACAGACAGAATGAGAGAGAGACTGAACTGGTTATTTCACTTTAACCATTGGTCTTCTAATAAAAGAGAAAAACATGTATTAGGAGTATAAAAAATAGTCAAGATAATAGCCTATAATACTTCTTACTTATCCTCTAACCTCTTCTTTTTACATTTTCCCATGCCTCAGTGACCACAAGCTGTCACCATTAAATTAGCCATGACAAACCTATCTACCATTCTTGTTCCTTCAGAAGTAGATTGCTGAGGATACAATAATAAAGAGTTCTAATGAGATTGTCACCCATTTCCCTGTAACCTCATGTAGAGACTTTGAAATCCAAATCAGGCATCACTGCTCCTGCTAGATTTAAGACATAGGTCAGTTGATTCTGATGAGCCATTTAAAATTGTTTCCCTTCTTTAAAAATGGTGATCATAATGGAGATTTGAAAAGATACAATAAAAGTTGAAATGAATTCCCTCTATGAATATTTGTGTGTTTATATAAATGGAATAAAATTCTACGTTTGTATGTTGGAGTTATACACACACACACACACACACACACACACATATTGGTGTATATGCATATGGAGTTTGGCATTTTTAGAGTCCACATACAAGTGAGATCA
>NW_024354875.1:9304702-9435188 GCF_902729225.1 Pteropus medius
TGCATATGGAGTTTGGCATTTTTAGAGTCCACATACAAGTGAGATCATACAGTATTTATCTCTCTATCTGACTTAGTTCACTTAGCATAATGCCCTCAAGGTCCATTTACATCTCAAATAACAGGATTTTCTTCTTCTTTTTTTTTTATGGTTGAATAATATTCTATCCATCTACCAACAGAAACTTAGGTTGTTTCCATGTCTTGGCTATTGTGAATAATACTTCATTGAACATGGGAGTGAAAGCAGATATTTCTTCAAGATAGTGATTTCAATTCCTTTGGATATATAACTAGAGATGAGATTGATTGATTATATGATAGTTCTATTTTTAATTTTTTGAGGAAGCTCATACTCTTTTTCATAGTGGTCATGCCAATCTATATTCAACAATGTGCACTGGTTTCCTTTTCTCCACATCCTCGCTAATATTTATCTCTTCTCTTATTGAAAATAGCCATTCTAATAGATGTGAGGGGATATCTCATTGTGGTTCTGATTTCATTTCTCTAATGGTGAGTGATGTTGAACATAATTTCAGGTACCTTTTGGCCATCTGTATGTCTTGTTTAAAAAAGTGTTTATTTGGTTCCTCTGCCTATTTTTTAATTAGCTTATTTGTGGGGTCTGTTTGTTTGTTTTTACTATTGGGTTATATAAGTTTTTTATAGAGTTTGCATATTAGCTCCTTATCTGATATATGGTTTGCAATATTTTCTCCCACTCCATAAACTGCCGCTTCATTCAGCTAATTGTTTCTTTTGCTATAAAGAAGCATTATTATTATTATTATTTATATTTTTTATGTATCCCCACTTATTTATTTTTGCTTTTGTTGCTTGAGCTTTTGGTCTCATATCCAAAAATTCACTGCCAAGATCAATGTCAAGGACCTTTTGCCCTATGTTTTCTTGTAGGAGTTTTACCATTTCAGGTCCTACATTTAAATCTTTATTTCATTTTGAGTTAATTTTTATTATTGGTGTATGATAGGAGTCCAATTTCATTGTATTGCATGTGAATATCCAGTTGTCTGAACCCCTTTTATTGAAAAGATTCTTTTCCCGATGGTGTATTCTTGGTTCCCGTGTGAAATGAGTTGATCGTATATATGTGGCTTTCTTTTTGGACTCACACATATATTTCATTGGTCTAACTGTCTGTTTTTATGCTAATAGCATGCTGTTTATTGCTATAGCTTTGTAGTATAGTTTGAAATCAGGAAGTGTAAAGCCACCAGCTTTGTCTTCTTTTATCAGGATTGCTTTGGCTATTCAGGATCCATGAGGATCCATACAAATTTTAAAATCATTTTTTTCTTCTGTTTCTGTGAAATATGACATTGGAATTTTCTTAGCGACTGCACTGAATCTATACACAATTTGGTAGTATGAAAATTTTAACACTATTAATTATTTCAATTCAACAACATGAGTTATCTTTCCATTCATTTGTGTCTTCTTCAATTTCTTATATAATTGCCCAATAGTTTTCACTACACAGATCTTTCACCTCCTTGGTCAAATCTATTCCTAAGTATTTTATAGTTTTCAAGGCTACTATAAATCAATTTTTTTTCTTATTTCTTTCAGATATTTCATTATTAGTGTATAGATATGCAACTATTTTTTTATGTTGATTCTGTATCCTTCAACTTTACTAAATTTCTTTATTAGTTCTGATTTTTGGTGGAGTCTTTGAAATTTTCTTTATGTAAGATGTCGTCTGTAAAGAGAGACATTTTTACTTTTCCTTTCCAATCTGGATGGCTTTTAATTATTTTCTTGCTTAATTGCTCTTTAAGGACTTCTAGTTCTATGTTGAATAGAGTGGTGAGAGTGGACAATCTTGTCTCATCCCTGATTTTGGAGAAAAAGCTTTCAGTTTTTCACTGTAAATATAATGTTAGCTGTAGGTTTTGTCATATATAGACTTTATTATATAAAGTGTATTTCTTCTACACCAATTTATTGAGAGCTCTTACTATAAAAGAATGCTGAATTTGTTGAATTTGGTCAAATGCTTTTTCTGCAACTATTTGTTTAGAGGATTAATGATTTTTATACTTAATTCTATTATGCGGTGCATCACATTTATTGATTTGCATATATTGAGCCATCCTTGCATCCCTCTCAATTATTCTTTATAATCCATTTAATGTGATATTTATTTTAGTTTACTAGAATTTTGTTGAGAATTTTTGCATCTGTAATCATTAGCCTATAATTTTAGCCTGAAATTGGCCTGTAGTTTTCTATTCTTGTAATGTTCTTATTTGGCCTTGATTTCAGGCCAATGAGTGAACTTATAAAATGAGTTTTGTAGTTTTTCTTTCTCTTCATTTTTTGGAAGAGTTTGAGAGAGAGCAATGTTAATTCTTTAAATATTTAGTGTAATTTATCAGTAAAACCATTTGGTCCTAGGCATTTCTGCATTGGAGGAGGGGGGTTAATTATTGCTTTAATCTCTTTAGTCATTATTAGTCTGTTCTTATTTTCCATTTCTTAGTGATTATGTCTTGACAGATTTTATGTTTCTAGGAACTTATCCATTTCTTCTAGGTTGTCCAATTTGTTGGTTCATAGTAGCCTCTTATGATCCTTTGTATTTCTGTGATGTTAGTTTTAATGCCTTCTTTTTTTATTTATAATTTTATTTATTTGACTCCTCTCTTTATCTTGATTAGTCTAGCCAAGAGTTTGTCAATTTTGTTTATCTTTTTAAAAAATAACTCTTACTTTCATTGATTTTTATATATTGTCTTTCTAGTCTCTTTCATTTATTTCAATTCTAATCTTTATTATTTCTTTCTTTCTGCTAACTTTGGGTTTAGTTCTTTTTCTAATTCCTTGAGGTATAAAGTTAGGTTGTTCATATGAGCTCTTCCATTTTTTTTTTTTTTAATGTAGACATTCATTACTATAAAGTTCCTTCTTAAAACTGCTTTTGCTGCATTCTATAAGTTTTATTGTTTTTTTTAATATTCATTTATTTTAATTAGTTTCAAGTATACAGTACATTGGTTAGACATTTATGTAGTTTATAAAATGATCCCCCTCATTGCTCCTTCTCTCCTCTGGTTTTCCACCTAGCCAATATATTAATGCTAACTGCATTCCCTATGCTGTGCTCCCCATCCACATGACCAACTATCAACTCCTAATTTGTACTTCTTTAATCTTCACCCTATTCTCCCAGCCCCCTAACACTCTTCTCATCTGGCCATCACCAAATTGTTTACTATATTTATGAGTCTGTTTTTGATTAGTTTGCTTTTTTTGTTCCTTAGATTCTGCATATAAGTGAAATCATATGGTAATTATCTTTCTCTGTTTTTACTTTCAAATGACTAATATCTGAATACCATTTGACAGTTTATAAAATGCTTTTAATTTTAGCTCATTTTGTTAGGATATGAAAGCACCCAGTTACTTGATTATTTTATGTGAATTTTGATTATGAAATAAATCACAGGAATCTTATATAAACATTTCACAGAAGAGAAGCTTGATAGAGAAATAGAGAGGCCTGGAATTTTTGTTTTTATCTCCTTCTCTTCCAATCTTTGCACTAATCTCTAATTAATTAATTAGCTTGTGTTTAGAAATAAGTCCTCTAAGAGAATTAGGCAAAATTTCCCCCTGGAAAATAAAGCCTCGTTCAAGGGTTCAAATTCTACTTAATATCACTTTGTTTCTGTGAGAACCTTATAGTGGTCTTAGTATCAAACCAGAGACACACTGCAAAATATCATTCATTTTTTAATTGTGCTTCCTCACACTATCACATTCTTTATCAAAACCCTCTTTACTGTGCAGCATTTGGGTCAAACATTGCTCTAATTATAGTCTCTGTTTTGAGTTCTCTCTCTCTCTTTTTTTTTGAGCCCACTTTTTCCGAACTTCAATAATAGTCTTGTTAATGTCAGTAGTTAGGCCATTTAATCACATATAACTTTATGGAATGGAAATAATGATAGAAGTTAGAGTCAGAGTACAAGTTCCAAACATTGTTAGTGGCAATGAAAATAGAAAATAGAGGATGAGAATGAGAAATAATGAGAATATAGACTTATCAGAACTTGGAGGCAACTTCATTGTGCAGAGAAGAGAAAGGCTGAATTGAGGTTGTTTGTCACCAGCAATTGGTTAATGGTATCATCTAAGAAGACTGAGATGAATGAGTAAAAGTGGTTTTACATGTGGCATAATTTCTATAACCTTTTAGATTACAGAAAAGGTTATAATCTAAACTTTTTATACGTGTATACATGTGTATATATATATATATATATATATATATATATATATATTTATTTATTTATTTATTTTGTATTCTTAGAGCCTTAAAGGGCTTTGTACACATCACAAATATTTCAGAAATTCTGGTTGCATTAATGTGCAAATGCCAAAAAATGAACAGAGAGATTGGTCATTAATAATTTGTTAATCCTACAACTGGAACTGTATGGGTTGATATTTTCTAATGTATAAATTTATAACGGTAATGTAAATTTCCATTTATCTTTTAAATATTTGTTATCAGTCCTTTCCTTTTCTAATGACATGATTTTACTATTAATGTTGATGTTATCGAGATTTATGAATTGAGAACATCTGTGAGAATTCACCTATGTTGACAGAGTCCTGTGATCATTCTTTTACCCAATTCCTAAGAGCCCAACCAAATATTCAAACTTCAACATTTAGTGAATAGTTGCATAAAACACTGTTTCAGGAAGCTATGTTCTTTTAATAGCAAAATTACCTCCCTTAAAGGCTGCACAATCATTTCCAGATTTAATATGCCTTTACATTTTCTCATTCTGGTGAGATGGTCTTTCTTAACATGTTGCAGTGAAAGGAACTGCATTTAAATTGCACGTTTTATGCATAGATACAATTTTTTACTATTTCACACTTATCTTAAATCCTTGAAAAAAATTGAGAACTTTTATGCTTAAAATATAAGTGTTTTATTTTAAAAAGCGGCTTTCTAATAGAATTTAAGTTATATGTATAGAATATTATCTATAAAAATAGACCTTTAAGAATCTGAAGGTTGTGATTTAAAAAAAAAAAAAACAACCCAAACAATCTTTAAGGAATGTTATCTTTTGCACCACTTGATTAATTTACATTTGAAGTTTTCTTTCCATTTCATATAGCCTAGCATTGCAAATATAAGTTTACCTTATTATAGAATTGCCACTGTATCTTAGAAGTATGCTTTGCATTTTTAAACTTATCCTTTTACATAACATCTCTCACCAAGTATAAATTATTTATCCTAATTTATTTATTAAAATAAATATCCTCAGCTCTTAAAATATCATCTAATTCAGTCAGTATGCAACAAATGCCTTATCCGAAAATCACTGTCATAAAAAGAGAAAATAATAAGTCCAGTTCAATTCCTAAACTGATAAATTATAGGAAAAAATAAATGAAGAAATTTGGAACTTGGGAATTTGGAGTGTTAAAATATATATAGCGTTCTCTTAAATTTCTTTCAGGATTTATAACATGGTATTTATTAAAGAACATAAAACCACCTAAAAAATTCTAAGTTTGTTAACATCCAAAATAATGTTATAAGAATTCTTTGATTCTCTCTTAAATAGAAAAAAAGAAAATCAATACAAAGAAAAAATCTATAGAAGAGTCCAGGAATCAAACCCAATAGTCTGAGTTCAGAATGAAGACTCAAGGTCTCTGAGATTAGACTTCATTGACATATAAAGGGGATATTGTTAGTGAAAAACTCAGGTACACATAAAAAAAATGTTGCTCACATATGTACAGTATAAATTGGTGTGAAGTATATATTGAAATAAATACATTGGACAGAGAACACAACACTCATCACCTGAGCCCTGCTTACCTGCCCTAAGCCATAAGACCCACAACAAACTCCTCTTCCTTCTCTATGTGCACATTTTACCCTAAGTTCTCATGCTTTTGCAGATTCTGCCCCCTTGCTTTGGCCATCTGACAATAACATACATAAATGTTTACTGTTTTGTTAAAATAACACATTCTACTTAATTTTTGCTTTACAGCAGTCTAAATTACCTTTCTAATAACAATTAAAATTGTATATTACTCATTACAAGTATTTTCCATTACTCATCTTTCTTCTCCTCTAGACTGATCTTTGCCTTTTCAGTGCCTGGTATCCATTCCTGTCTTTAACATGATGATATGTAAAAAGTGTTTATAAACATTAGTTTGAATATAATAAATCCTCACTTAGAGAATTAAGAAATTAAAAGTCTTTAAAATTATAGCTGTGGAAGCACTGATGGTCATTCATTAGAGTCATGAAATGAACTCTAGTTATACAGATTTAGCCGTGAAGTTCAGTGCTCTTATGTGCCTCAGTTTCTTCAGTTATAAAGTATGACTAATAAAAATTCTACCTGCACCTTGTCTGATTTTGAGAACTGAAGGAGATAATACCTGTAAAGAATGTAAAGCACACTATCTGGCACTTCCCTAGCAAAACTAAACACCTTTATTTTCCCCACCAAAGAGCATTATTTCTCTTTGCTTATTTCTGTTATTTTACTTTTATTGTTTAGCTAATCATGAGTTCTACAAATTTTAGAAGTTAAGAAACTGGGGATATGTAAGAACAATGAAGATAGAAGGTAAATACAACAACAGCTCTGAAAAATAATCCAAGAAAGACAATGACTCACTGTCTCTATTTCTATTCATCCCTATTGCATTTCTCATACAATCATTTTTTAATGTCAAGAAGCGGGAAAGATCTCTATGGCAAAATAGGTAAAGCTTCATGATGTCATATTGCTAATATAACTTTCTAAGAGAATTGTTGCTCTTTGTTACTATATGTAAAAATATACATATATGTAAATATGTGTACATATGGACATATATACCTATATAAATTTTGGGTTTTTCTACCAAAGCAAAAATTCGAGTTGCCCTTTATTGTAATTTAGACCTCAATTTACAGTGATTGAAGAGCATAAATTTTACAAGGAGTAATTATATAACATCCTTTTTTAAAATTACATATTTAATAATCTTTATTCATAGGTTAAGATCTTCCTTAATGATAAATAAATTTAAATAAATATATAAAAATATAATATTATTATTATTCGTGTGTGTGTGTGTGTGTGTGTGTGTGTGTATATATATATATATATATATATATATATATATATATATATATATGTACATTTATATAAATTTAAAACTCCAGAACTAACCTTTGGTTAGTCATTTGCTCAAGCTAAGCAAAACACAGCTTAGGCATTTTGGTGTTTAAACAGCCATTTATTTCTCTTAACTTAATTTCTAGCACTGGCAACATAACCAACTTAGGCAAAGGAGTGTTTTATCTGCAAAGTGTCAAATTAAGGGAAGTAAATTTGGACATGGCTCTCGAATATCTTTCAGTTTGCAAAATAGTTTGTGATTAGTGATTAATAGGGAAAAATGTTATGTGAGAATTCTATGACAATTTGTGTTGAGACTTCTTTTAATGGTAAGATGTGGAATCACAGGCTTTACTGCAGAGCCCTAGGTGATGGGTGGAGGGGAAGAGGGTAATAGATAAATGACTGAAATGAGATTGATTTCCTCTTGTTTCTTTAAAGTACAAAGATATAGTTATATTAATTGGTTGGTGTCTAGTTTATAGCTTTTAAAATTGAGGATAATTCATCTTGATTCTGTAATTACCAGTTATACAAACAGCATACAACAAGTCTGACAAGCACGCTTTTTCAACATGGACTAGATATTACAATGGCAAAGGTGTTACTCAGATTAATAAATCAAGGTTATGCTATTTGATAAATTATTTCCTTTTTAAGAGATATTAACTAAATTTGTGTACTAATTTGAAGTGTCTATATTGTGTTACTAAATATTAAATATATCACTAAAGTTGTCTGATCAATAAAAAATATTTTCCAAAACATTCTAAAGGAATCGATGAATATTTTCTTTCAGATAAGGGCTGACTTGCTTCTTGAAATAGAAGATTGTGCTCTTGTTTATAACATTATAAAATTATAAAATAAGAGGTTTATAGATCACATGAAAATCATGCTACTGCCTTAATGATAATGTTGAGTTAAAGAGAATCTATCTGATTTTCATAAAACACTGACTAAGCTACAGGAAAGGAATTCATAAACCCATTTGAGACAAGACAATGTCCTGGAAATGACCCCAGTTGAAACCAGCAGGTGACTATTATCTTTCTTCCCTTTTATACTGTAGCCTGGGGTCAGGAAGATCTAAGCTGCTCAATATTTCTATTACATTAATGGCACAATTATCACATAGGGATCAACTTCATGCTGCTAATATAGACATGCTTCTGAAAGCAATTTCTGACTCTGCTGGACAAGGCAATCTATTAGGTCATTTCTACCCTCTGCAAGAGTTGATTTGATAACCCACATTGGAATTCTACTTTGAAGCAAGATTCATATACTAACCTTTATTTTACAGAAAATTTGAAAATTATGTCAGCAGAGGTAAGATCTGCATTGGAATTAACTAAATAAACTAAATATTTTCTGGGCATTGAGTTACATCATCAATAACCTTGTACAATGCAGAGAATCTTCTAAATCCAAATAGCAATGGTCCTAACAACATGAACCATTTTTTTTACAAGAACTATTTTTTTTTCCTAAAACTTTCTGGCTATGATGTAATAAAATGAATGTATACATGATGTAAAATCAGGTTCAAAATAATAATCACATTTCTTTTAATAACATTCCATTCACAGAACAGATTAGTTTGTTTTTGATTATTAGTATATTATTTACTAATTTGGGATGATGACTTCTGCTTCTTTGACTAATTCATAAACTCCTTAGAAGCTGGGGTTTTACATAGTACCTTAAGTATTATGCAGTGTATGCTGATTCAACAAATAGCTATTCATTGATTCCTAAGAACTTTAAGATCACAATGAATTTAGAAGGAATATTATGACTCATGTCTATAACCTATCTGAATCATAAATCAGTTGGATAGCAAAATTATCGCAGTTATATACCACATTGAACCATGAATAAATATCCTGAATTTTGAAAATAAAAATCCATTGAAGCAATAATCCTAGGATCATTTTCTCTCCTAGTCTAAATTTAACAAGATAAAAGTTTTGAATTTAAAGGTAAACCATATTTTCACAAAATTTTGTCTCCACACATTTCTCTCCATCTTTCAAATGTTGTTGGTTCTTTAGAACAAAATCTATCCAGATTTTGTTCATCAGTTAATAATTTTCTTATCGTGTTAGACATTCATCAATTTTGCTACTCATGAGTGGTATTGTCCAGTAGAGGAATACTAATCAGTGACATGTTTCCTCTGATTCCTTTTTAACCTGCTTTTCCAAATTTTCAGTTAATTTTCTGAACTTTTCTTCCAATGAATTCCTTTTTTGCTTTAGCTAACTGAAGTAGTTTTCAGTCGTTGCAACCAAGAACTCTGACTAATACATATGGCGGTCTGCTAATGCTGTTGACGAGGCTTTTCTACACAACCTGAAAGGACTAATGGGAAAATCATAAATCCTTCTTGAGTTGTGCTCACTACCGATATTTGTGAGATCTACTTTTCCTCATCTTTCTTTGCAAGATATAGCCTCGATAATAGCCATCTTGTCTTTAGCACTACTAGTCAAATTGAAACTCCAGCTTGGCTTTATAAAAAAGACACTGCTATGTTCTGAAGTGTTGATTTACTATAATGCTTTTTTTTTCAGGTAATTTTCTCTCCCCTTCCTGTTCACAGCTAAGTTCAGCTCTCTACAGAGGAACCATGCTATCATCCATTCTACCCAAAGGGAGTAGTGGGGCAAATATGCATTACAGAAAAATGTGACTTCCAGTGCAGGAGACCAGATACACTCTATGGCTTACCAATAGATTATACTATCTTCATCATATAATTCAGGAAAAGAATATCATTCAAGTCATTTTTAGACTGTATCATTTTCAAGGACTTTCATGTAAACTTAGACTTAATAAGATCCCTTTCTCCACATTTAGAAATGAGGTTTTTATACAGAAGTTTATTTTTGAGTCATGGAATTTTTGTATTGTAAGGTGTGTGTATAGAGGGTGTATGCATGTATTTTTAAATAATATTATGGTCTTGAAACATATAAGAAACACAACCTTTAGAACATAATTGGAGCTTGAAGGAAGTGATGATAATCAAGGAAAATTTTTGAAGCAACCAATGTTATTTGTTGAACATGTATATTTTACAGTTTTTAATGCTTATATTATTCTTTAATAGATAAATTTGAAAATAATTGTGGACCTAATGTACAACATTCATGCTGCATATGCAAAAGCAGTCTTTCTGAATCAAACACATTTGTATATGATGGTATAATTATATCACCCAGAGCTCATATCTGTTTCTGGATATGGCTTTGCAACAATTTCTCAGAACTTGGCATATTGGACACATGAGATTTTCATGAAACCTTTCAGTCTCATATGACTGAATTTATGTCTTGAAATGAAAATGAATGTAAGTTATAAAGATTGAAGAAGAAGAGGCAGGGGGGCACTGTGATAAGTAAGTCTACTACTTTGGGCATCAGAGATTCTTGATCCAGAACCAAAAGATATATTGAGATGACTGTCGCTCAACTTTATTACGGACCTGTATTAGCTTAAATTGATGTAGTCCTGAAATCTTTCTGACCCCTTATTGTTAACCTAACAAAGGTATCGTCATAGGGAAGCATATTCAAGGAACTGTCAAGAAATAGAAATTTACCTTAGAGGGCTTGTAGTTTGGCCCCTTTCCACATTAATCCTAACCTAGATGTCTGCAAAGCCACATGTCGAGTATTCTCCAAAACTACCCAGCATTTGAAGTATTTAGTATTTAGAAAGTATTCAGAAAGAGGCTTGGAGGTAAAATCTAATTCTTTACCAATCAATACTTACTCACATATGAACAAATAGTGTCAAGTTTAAAACTAAGTTAGAGGTGACTCTCAATGTCAAAAACTATACACATCTCCACTTTGGCACACTATCACTCCTTCTGAGAAAATAATAACTGCAATAACACACATACACACAACACACGCACACAAAATCTCACCAGTACATTTCATGGGTAACCGTACTTTTCAAGGTTCATATCATTACATTTCATTTTATGTCACAGTGGAGAAATAAGTCACATGCATAGTATACATGTAAAGCAATTTTTAGAACTATTTGCACAATATTTTTAAAGATGGAATCGCAATATTCCAGGTATACATTTTCTTAATCACTCTTACATATATGGCCTACGTGTTTGCTGTTTAATGTTTGCTGTTTGCTTCAATTGTCACAAACTGTTGTATTTTTAGAGAGTTTTAATTTTAAGTTTTTGTTCTCTTTCTTACGATGGAAGCAAAACATAAAATAAAAATTCCTAAATCTCAACTATGTTCTGGCTTCTTTAAATCGTTCTTCCTTAGAACATAAAGTAGGCACTTACAATGTAGTACAAAGATGTGGAAACGGTGTCCGTTTCCTTCATTACACAAATACTGATTTTGCATGAAATGATTACAGGGTTAGGATTTGGATTTCAGAGGTGAAGCTCTACCTTCTAGAAGCTCTTAGAATCAAGCCAGGGTGACCCAGAGATGAAATAAATAACTTACTACAGCAAAACAGCTCAGAGAGGGATGACTTTGAATATATTGTGAGGATCCAAAACCCACAGAAATAGTGGACTATGGAAAGTGACAGGTTAATTGTTTCATCTACCCACTGCCTAAAGAGCTTTCCAAAGTGTCCTTGTCATTTCCAGGCACACACGGCACATTCTGGCATATTTGAACCACCATATCTTAGATTTAAAAATCTCTAGGAATGTAAAACACTGAAACTCTGGCCTATGCTAATGTCTTGAGACTTTTAAATATTAATCTAAGTAATGGTTACAACCAGTTTCTTCATAAAAGATATTAATGATTTTAAGTACTTGAGCTGTATCATTATAATGATCATATTCCCTTTAGTTTAATTTTAACATTTTTAAAAACAAAACTTGACATTTTAAGTCAGCAAGGGAGACTCATTGCAGTGCAGAATACATTTATCTGCCCTAAATGCCATAATTATTGGACATGACTCTGCCAAGTAAGATACTCCTTGGGGACTTTGGAGGTACATCACCTTCCAAGACATACAGGAACTATTTAGTGAACTGCTTGACTGATTTATACAGTAGAATCCTCAGTAATGATAGTCCAAATATCAGTCATTTGAGAATATTAACCACTCTTCAAAATGCACACCAATCAGCATGGTGGGGCAGCAGAAAGAATGCATGGCTAATTTGGTCTGTGATGAACTCACTCTGTTGGTTTGGGATTTAGACCAATTTGGCTACATTTTAGAAAAAGGTATTCCTTTCTTCTTATGTGATAAATTTAAGCTCTTGGCATTTTAAAGCAGAAGAATTCGATATTCCTTTTAAAGCCAAACCCTCATTTTACAGATAAGGAAACTGATTTACCAAATGTTATCACACTCATTTAAGATAAAATCTCTATTCATTTTCCTCTATATTTTGATATTTTCACCAAATGGATTTTCAAGCTACTTCTCATTAAATGGAACTGCCTGCTATTAAAAAGGAAAACCATTATTTTCAGCTTTCTAGAGGCCACAAGCTCTTCCACACCTATAAAATGTTAAATATGCTGTTTTTTTTTTCTTCCCTAGAGTTTACAAGCAAATAAACACACCTGAACACAAATGTGTTATTGTATTATGATGGAATAATACATACAAAATGTATTTTTTTTCCAGAAGTCTAGAGAACTCCGATAATTGCCATGGCTAATTTAAAGTATATATTTGTTAGTATCAAATACAAAAGATCATTACAGATTCTGTAGAATAATATTAAGATAACTGAGAAGATATATATCTTAGAATATATAAGTCTACAGACTAGTAGTGTGCCAGTGGAGAGGGGTGGAAGAATTAGACAATAGCATGAATAATCAGATTACAGAGAGCTAGAAAAAAATACAAATTGCTGCTATATTTCCAAAAGGGGTGGTGGAGAAATCAATCCAAATGGAAGGAGGTAGGAAAGAGACAATTTTTGGTGTTTAAGATTACTCTTAAAGAGTTGGTAATGAAGGAAGAACCCTGTCAAGATAAATATGATCAATTCCATTTGGTCCTCCTAAAGGACAGTTAAATAAGCAATTATATAAAAATTTCTCTTTTGATTCTTACACTTACTTCAAAATTTCAATGACTATAAACATTTCTATATTGATTTTTTATAAAAAGAAAAGTTTATCTTTCTTAATCATTTCATTCATTAAGTATACACCATGGACCTATTGTTTAGGTGGATTCTTTTATTAAAAAGTTGGAATTTGAATTTGGTTTTAAGGATTAATAAATATGTATGTTTATAGAAAAAAGCCATCCTATGCAAAACAAACAAACAAAAATCCCAAGAGCAACAACAACAACAAAAATCCTGATTTCAAAATGAATAGTATTTTGAAAAAGATCTTTGAAAAGATTATTAGGGCAATAGCACGTGGTACATCATGATGGACAGTGAGGTAAACAAAGTAAAACCAAAAGAATAAAAAATTTGGAGATATAAGTTGTATCATTTTTTAATCTAGACCATTTTCTATTTTATTTGTTTTTCTGTAAGCAATGGATATATAACACGTATTTGATAAGAAAGTAATGGTATCAGCTTTGTCTTTGGGACAATAACTGTCAGTAAACAGGAAGTAGGTGGACTGGAGTGGGAACAGTCTAGTTAGCAATAGAAAGAATAATTACATTCATATAATTTCATTGGATCTAAAAAGATAGCCTCCATTTTTATTTTGTGTTTTTTTAATTTGAAAACTAAGTTGTAAGTATTTTTGCAATACTTTAATGAATTTATCAGATCATCAACTCTCTAAATAAAACTGTCTTTTAAAAAAAGCCATAGCTGGTTTTTAAACATTAAAGGCATTAAATAAAGTATTTTAGCCTGAAAAAATAGAACATTTTAAGAAATGATGAAGTACACTGTTCATTACTTTGCAACTGTAAAGCACTATAATACAAGCAAAGAATATCCTCTTATTAACATAAGAAGCAAAGTGATGACTTAGGGCTTCTGATCTTTTGAGTCTTTCTCCTTAATCCATGGAAGCCCTCAATTTTAGATTTTCTGTCAGAACTATAAAATATATTCTGACTTATACATAAAAGATTTCTTAGCGAAGCCATGTAATACTAGCATAAGTATATTTCATAAGAAAAGAAATTTTAAATTTTATCCTAAGTATTGTTTGCTACAAAGTTACTATAAAACTCAAAAGTGATATAAATTCAGATAAATCTTAATAACATTTTCAATTCATGACCATTTGGAATATTTATATGGCTCAAAAGCCTCAGTTATAAATTTTCAGCTACCTTGAATCAGTTTCTTAAAGGAAACTCCACTTAAAAAAAATATATACCAATCTCACTAAAGCTACAAATATATGAATTAATATCCATCATGTGACAAATCTACATAAATTAAAATATAATTATCACAAAAATTATAAGTTGTTTTACATTTCTTAATTATCATGGCCATAAATTATTAATGTAAATTCTTTTGTTTTGACTTGTATGACTAGCAAACTTGACCTTTCCTTTCTTGCTGATTTCTGTAATTGTTAATTTATTATTAATGTTTTCACTCTCCCATTGCAAGTAGAATTATAAAATTATTCTGAATATAAAATAAAAATTTTACCAGAAAATTTAATAAGAATATATTTTATCAGTATATCTTTTCAAAATCAAAATAATCAGCAGCCCCCATCAGATATATTATTTATAATATTTTTAGGAGATTCCCAGGTAATTATTTCATTATCTTATTAATTAGAAACAAATACCTATATCTAAGGTTTAAAAAAAATTAAAAAGAGAAGTGTGATTTTGAAATAAATTTAAAATACCTAAATTTGATGATCTAAATTATTAAGTATAATTTTTTTTAGAAAATATTTTTTTTTTCTAATTTGGTACAATAAGTTTAGCATTGCAGCTTTAAAAGAAATCGAAGAGCCATTTACCTTAAAAAATCACCGTAGTGTAAATATTAAAATTTAGAGCTGGTATGACAGTAGGGAACGCTCTGAGGTTAAAAACTAAAGAAATGCAGAGTATTAGAGAATTAAAAGGAACACTACATCATGTATACATATTGTGAATATTTGCTAAATGTGGTGAAGCTGACTTTTGTATTAAAGGTCTTCTGGGAATAGGGGTCAAGAGATAAAATCAATGGCATATATAAGGAGGCCCTTTTATCCCCCTGATATAATGACAAAGGGCTACATCATGAGTGTAAAGCATGAACTAAAAATAAATCTCAACTGTAAGGACACTGAGAAGAAAATTGCTGGTTAAAATTCGTAACCATTTTCCTGTCCTGACATGAGTTTTCAGCCTATATATACGAACGGTGTCATAAAAAAATAAAATCTAAAAATTAAAATTAAAATAAACAACAAACCAAAAACTCAAGTTAAGAATTTGAAATATTTCTAAGTTGCAATTGTCATTGTAGAAAATTCTAAAAATCACCTCTGGACTAACCTCTTTAGCCCAGACCTCAAAGAATTCCCATAGATAAATTTATGAGTAAGATGATCTTGTATACAAAAAAAAAAAAAAAAAAAAAAAAAAGCACCATGTACTAAACTCACAATAAAACAACCACTAGCTGGCAGAAACAAGAAATAGGAGAATCAAAGCTATAAAGTTAGACTTTAAGAGTGAAATTACTTGGTACAAAATAAAAAAAAAATATTTTATATGCTAAAACAAACAAATGGAATAAAAATGAGTAAAAAGCAAATGACTGTAAAATAAGCAAGCATATTTGAAAATATATATAGAGAGATTATTTTTAGAAGTAAAAAATTATACTATTAACATGTAAAACCTAATGGCAGATTACTGTATAAGAAAACTAGTAAACTAAAAATTAAGTCTATAGAAATTATATCAAATATAGCTAATGAAGAGAAAAAGACAGGATATTAAGAGTAATGAAAGCTATAGTGATGATGGAAAAGCTAACTGAATTACCAGAAGAAACAGAGAATGTGTCAGGGCATTATTAGAAAAAATAATGTCTAAAAAATGCCCATAACTGATAAAATGCATGAATCCACAGAATCAAAAAGCCTAAGCAAAGGAGGAGGATAAATATAAAGAAATTTAATAATAAGAAGAAGAAGAAAGAAAGAAAGAAATTCACCCTAAGGCACATTATATTAAAACCATAGAACGAACTGAATAAAAAGATATTATGTGAATAGTTCTTTAAAGGGCTCAGAGGGAGGAAAAAAATCAGATTAACTAGGTAGCAATTTTGAGAGCAAAACAGTATTATTACTTCAGGACAATTGACATAAACTGGGAGTATCCTCGAAAAACTGGTAAATATGATAATCTCACCTATAAGAAAATGAGAAGACAGACAGTTGATTTTTCTACAATGAAAATAAGAACAAAAGAGAGTGAAGTTATATCTTCAGTGTATGGAGAAAATATAACTATCAATCCGAAAGATTTTATGAACAAAAGAAAAAGAAAAATATTTTAAGGACAAAGAAAACGAAAGCAACAGCATATCTTCATTAAAAGAAAATGATCACTAGTATTGAACATAATTTTATATATAAACAAATAATAATATAAGGTTATTAAAAACAAGATAAAGCTAAAATATTTGACAAAAAAGTAAAAAAAAAAGAGTTGAAGATAGTATTTTAAGTTCTTTATTACTTAGAAAGAAAATAAGAAAATTAAATTTTGAGAATGGTAAATCAGGCATTTGAAAATTTCTCAGATGACTGTTAAAGTTTCGGGAATTAACTGTATAATTTTCAATCTAATAGAAATAAATGAATTGAGAAAATATATAGAATAATATAAAATATAGCATATAAAAGATGAAAATGCAATGTTCACAAAATAAGATGGAAGAATAAAGCTAAACTCAAGTAATTACAGTAAATGCAGGTGGAAAGAAATAATTCAGTTAGATGACAGAGATGATCCAAATGTATGGAAAAAAAAATGTAGCCATATGATGTTAACAGGAGATATGTCTAAAACATCAGGATAAAAAAAAATGTTGAAAGAAAAATTATGAAAAAAAGGTATACCAGTCAAATAATAAGAGTGTAAATGTCTCTATGTAAATCCTAGACAAAATGGACATTGAGTCCAAAAAAAGCATTATTATTAAAGAGATGGATGATAACTACGAAATGCTGAAATTTCACCAGAAAGATATGTCAAAATTTGCATGCATCAATGTGATGGTCCTTATATATAAGGTAAAATTGAAAAAATAAGAAAATAGTTAGAAATCTGCCATTATATTGGTACAATTTAACAAAGCTCTCTCAATAATAAAGATGACAATAAGTTATAGAGGATGATTTGAATAGCACAATATTAAACTTGATATAATGTGAATCTTAAGTATTTCACCCAACAACTGAAGAATACACATTTTGAAAGGAAAAAAGAGAGTTATAAAGTGACTTGACTCATGTATAATGATATACAAATGCAAAATAAAATATTATCTGATGAAATTAATGAATATATAAAATTATGGCCATGTTGGTTTGTCCCAGGAATGCAAACATTGCTTAACATTAAAAAATAAATTAATATGCACCAAAGGATGTAAGCCATGATCACTTCAAGTGACATAGAGAAAACATAGCCTACAATTCAACATCTATTTTTGATTTTAGTAAAAGCAAAGAAGAAATAGCATGAAATTTCTACAAATCGATATAATTACCTACAAGAAAATATACTAATCATCATTTTTAATGCAGAATCTTTACAATGTATCTCCTATAAGTTCAAAAACAAGACAGTATCTCTCCTTCTCCCAAATCTATTTGTTTTATTCAAAATACCTTACCTATCACAATAAAGCAAGAAAACTGAGAATATATGTATGGAAAGAAAGAAACAAACCTGTGGTTATTTGTAAATGATATTATTATACAGAAAGTCTGAAAGAAATAAGTACTAAATGACCAGATATTAATAAGATAGTTTACTGGTAATACTGGGTTTAAAAATGTGAATAAAAATTGTTTACATTATATTTTTACAGACAAGTAGCAAATATGTCCTCAATATAAGAAAGCATTTTTTAAACAAGATAAAAACAACACTAACCATAATGTGAATCTTTGATAGAATCAATTGCATTAGAGTTAAAAATTGTTCACCAATGCCACAATGACAGTAAAAAGACAAATCATGGAGTGAGAGAAGGTATTTGCAAAAATCTATGTGAATAAAAGATAAGACACGTTATAGAATGGGGGAAGGTCAGAACGGTATCTCATTTTCCAAAATATTTTGAATACTTATAATTCAACTACTCTCTGTGGAATCTGCCACTTTATAAATGTATATGATTATTTAAAGAATTAGAAATATTTTCATGAGTTTTTCTATAATGTCATACTAATAAATAAAGATGCTTAAACCTAAAGGCACTGTAAGCATCCATTAAGGAGGGCGGGAAATGTAATGTGCTGAAATGCTGATAACTTTACATGTAACTTATAATATACTCTTCACAAATTAGAGAGGAGGCGCTATGTCTTCTTAATGGAATGTTACTAGGTTTTAATATTTGGAAAAGACAGTTGGGAAAAGGAACTATGGGCAAATACTGAATACACTTATCCTGATGTCTATTCATAATTCAATTAAATTTGGTTGCCTCAGGAAAAGAGTTTGAAAGAAGAAAAAAATATATATAAATATATACAAAATATAAGTGTATATGTGTATGTGTATGTATATATATATGTGTGTGTGTGTGTGTGTGTGTGTAATATGTTTTTCCCCTAAACCCTTTTACTCTAGTGTAATAAAGTACAAGTGTGTATGCAGATTTATTTCATCACTGGGAATTGAAAACTCTCTTGCTTGCAAAAAGAGTAGGATGTAAAATGGCAGCAGTTTTCAGAATTAAAATCCCTTAGAGAGGAACTAAGAGAAACAGAATTTAAGCATTGAAAAGCACCTTCCAGATGATCTCTTCCAATCCCTAATGTTAGAGATGCAGAAACCTTATCTGCAAAGATGAAGTTACTTACCAAAGGTCACCCAGCTAGACAATGACAAAGAAATAGGTTTTGATATGAATCGATGTATTTTATTATTAGTTACAAATAACTTGAATTCACACTGAAATCTGTTTTTCTGATGCTTTTTTTACACATCCGATTGCTGTCAACATGTTTATAAACAATAATAATATAGCTTCAGTTAAGAATAGATAACAGAAGTGCCTGACAGAGTAGAGCTTCTATTCCAATTAAGCCAGATAAAAGGATTCACCATTTCGGGACTACAGAACATAAACAGAATTAAGTTTATTCTGCTGTAAAATACTAGGTCTGATGAATTTCACCACAAAATAGGAATTAAAAACATCAATAGGTAAAATTTGTTAAAAGCATTTACAAACCCTAAGAGTGACTAGAATAGTATTTGTTGTATATATATGAGGCACTCTTGCCTGATTGTGCATTTGCTAATTCAACCACAGTCACTAGCCTCAGGGAGCTCAGTCAGCTGTGGGACAATAGTCAAGCAGTTATAACAGATGCTTGGAGCAGAGGCCCATGTTGCTGGGAAAATTTGAGCTAATGGGTCTTCAACCCATTCCCTGGCTTTCTGAGGAAAAGGAAGATAAACTGAGTTCTAAAGAGAACTATGCATTAATTGTGTTAGAGTGCAGTAGGAAGAAAGCATTACAGGCTCAGAGATCAGGAGGTGAGTATGGCTAGAGCCCATGTAACCTGGGAGAGCTTGGAATAATATGAAGTTGGTACAAAAGGGTAGGAGACAAACCAGGAAGAGTCTTTGAGAACTGTGGTTTATATCTTAAGAGCAAGAAGAAGCCATTACTGTGTTTTAAACAATGAGATTCTCTGTCTAACATGCATCAAAAAATAATCACTCATAATCTCTGCAGATTTGAAAAAAAAAATTACTTGCATCTATTTCCATATCAGTAAAATGATGATTATAAGTAGGATTCAGGGTACAGAATATTACATAATGCTTAGTTAATAAGTGTTAATACCTTTTCAAATATTCTGCCATTTTCATTTCTGAACAAGAATCATAAAGATAATTAAAGCATGATATTTAATCCCCTGCTTGTTCCTACCTATGACCTGGCTCCAGCACCTCACACAGTACCTGTTCCTGGAAAACACTCCATAGGATGTTGCTAATTGACTATTAGACAAAACAACCAGTTCACCTGAGTTAAAATTCTTCAAGCAAAATACACAGACAGGAGTGTTTCTGATCAGCAGCATTGCCCTCCCACATACCTTTTTTTTTCTTAAAGAGGATTGACAGGTTCTTTAGGCAATGTTCTGTTCAATGAAGTAAATAGTTATATGGGCAATTCTTTGAAATGCAGATGATGGACAGTAGCAGCTTGAAATCTTTTTTGTTGGTAAATTGTGTATTTACTAGACCTCTCTACAAATGGGTGGTTCCTGGTTGCCAACAATTTTACTTCCTCCCCAGTTCTTCCGCACAGACTCAATTTCCCTGAAAACATACTGCTATTCTGATAAGAGAAAACAATGTAAAAACTGGCGCATGTGTTTCTTTCCCCCTGCTGCCTTGTGAAAGACAACTGAAACTACATTTCGACCACGTCCAAATTATTTAGGAGTTTTATTTATCAATAAATTTTCTACAAAAGATTTAAAATTCTCAAAATTTTCTGAAATGATTTTGTGCAGCAGTTTCTAAACAGTGCCCTGGCTTACAGTGTTTACTAAGCATCTAATGTATCTTTGACTGGGCCATGTTGGTTTTATTGGAGACTAGGAGCCATAAGCACAATAGCAGGTCATATTCCTATTACAGTGCACTGTCCTGCTTATAACCCCTGTATATGAAGGGCACACCTTTCAAAGGACTACATTCAGGATTTGGGGAGGGTTTGGTACAGTTCATATTTTAGAATTGCTTTCTTAATTGAGAACACATTTCTTTTACTTGAATTTAACAATTTAATTTTTCCTCTGAAGGTCTTCAGAATTAGATTCAGAAACTAATGATGTGTAATAAACCTAAATTTTGTGTAATTTTGCATAAACATTATATTTGAAAAGTAGAAAGTTTTGAATAAATTAGTAATTAAGAGAGTTCAGAAGCTTAAATGTTGCATTAAACTTGAATCTAATCTATTATCTTTACTTTTTTAGATGCAATTGTTTTAAAAATAGACTTTTTAAAAAAATATGTAACCTCTAACTAACCTGTATTTATATTATGTGGATTCTAAGTACTTAGGTTTTCAAAGTTTGTATATCCCAAAGTGTTATAACAATGGGTCTTGGGTTTCAATTTCATAACATGGTTACAATTTGCATCTCACTTTCAGAAAGCTTTTTAATGTTACATTTCTCCTTTCAACCCCCTGCTAAGTAAAATAAATGGATTCACATTAGGGATCCAACCTGTTTAAGAGTTTGCTTTCTGAAGCACTATTCTTTATATAGATAATAATAGTTTTATATTTAAATTACCAAACAGCGACTATGATTTACCATTAACCAGGTGACACTCTGTAAGTTTGTTAGACACTCCAACCTGCACTAACTCCTTTAGTTATTGCTCATTAAAACTCCATAATATTGACAATCACTAGGAGAAAACCATCTATTATAAAGTTTTTGATCCATTTTCTTATTTATCATAACCCACAGGCACAATTCTGTCACAACTGAAGTATTAATAGAGTTCTCTAAGTGCACTAGAAAAGGCTTTAATTAGACCTCAACACGTCTTCCTGCATGTAAGCATCATAATGGTATTCTGTCCCACTTCGCCTAACTCTACTAAAAGTTACAATGACACCAAGGAGGTTAGAGTTTCAGAGAGATCAATCCTAGCAGGGAGGCATATTTATCACTGGTATTGTTTAGAATTTCTCATAGATGGTGATGATAAAAAGCAGAGCAGCATTTCATGGGGGTTTATCATTATAATTTCATACTCTACAGAAAATGTTCCTGCTTGGCAGCCTATAAAGGGGTAATATTAAACTCTAATATGTTAGAATCCCAGATGTTGACAGCACTATACACACTATCTTCCCTCCTCTTTAGATAGATGTCACTAAAGTGAATATCTATTCTATTTAATAGTGTGTGGGTCTCATCTAGAAAAATTTTACCTTCCTCCAGAAGCACACCCCACATGATCTAAGGGATGCTGTGACTCTCTGCATCCCTGGCTATGTTTAGACATCCGCAGTGACTTATATTTGATCCAAACTTGGCCAATCAATACTCTCCCCTAGGGCTTTGGAACCAGTATAGAGAAGAAGCCAATCAGAGAAAATACACACCTCAGAGCTGTGGGGTGGACCATCTCCCACCTACAATGTGAACAGATGGTAAAGCAGAGTGACCCGAACAGAAAAGTGAGGAAATAATAAAGATATTTGGAAAAGAAAGTTGAAATGACAGGCAGCAGATTAGAGATAGCTTTTTGTTTTTGAACTCTGAGAGACCTACCATGCCCTTCTTTCTGCCTCTAGTATACAGGTGTGTGTGGATGTCCAGGCATGCACACATACACACTCATGAATATGTGCATACCAAGTGTCCTTACGTAAATTCTCCCTATTCACTTTAAATGATTTGTCATTTGCCAAATAATAAGTGTAAATCTTTGAAAAATGTGTTTTTATTATTTTTTAAAGGCATGTAATTAATTTCTGGATTTTATGAGAGGATTTTTCACACCTAGTCTGCTTTTCATATATTCCATATAAACCTTATAATTTTGTTATCCTTAATTCCAAATTTTGTTCATCATTTGATCAAATGTCTCCTTTTGAGTAGGCAACAATTTCTCTGTATCTTAGCTCCTTATTATTTTCCTTCTTTGTTACCACAGTCTTTATGCTTTATTTTGTCTTAAAACTAACATCTCTATCTTCATAATGTTCTATTATTTACTTCCTACTTTTTTCAAAAAGTAAAATACCAATGTCTTCATGGATAATGCACTGCAGTAGCAGTTCGTCACACAAATCCTAAAGGTCTAGGAGATGTAGTTCCCCTGCAAACATATTTAATAGAAAATGGTGTATTAACCACTAAAATGTTAGTGGTGACCTTTAACAGTGTCACGCTAACTTTACCTCTCTTAGGATAGATTATTATATCTACATATTTGAATTTAGTATTTACAGAGAATTATCTTTATCATTGAACTTCTGATATTCTGCAGTTCAGTTTATATTATATAACGATAATTGTTCTAAATAATTGAAATTTATTAAAATAAAATCCAATTAAAAATGTTGTCCCTATACTTCATTCTAAATATTCTTAATAATAATGGCTACCCAATTTACTCATTCCTAAAATAATCATCTTAAATCAATTAGGCTGTTTTTTTTTTTCCATCTCCTGCCTCCTCCATCCTAAAATTGCATAAAAATGAATGAACTTCATCCATCTCATAAATCTTATTAGTAGTAGATAAAAGGTCTTGACCCAGAGCTGAGCCATAAACCATAGATTAGAAGTAAATAAATTAAAAATATTGTTTTAGTCTGTTTTCTTCGATTTCCAGCCAATTTGAATCACTGCTAAGGGAGAACATGGTGATGGTAAACTGGCCAATTTTTCATGAAATTGTTTTCAACAGGCATAGTACACAGGATCTACCACAGCTTTCAAGCTGTGGAGGAGACATTCCTCCGGCAGCATCCACTCAATAAATGTGTGCATAGGAGCTACCTAAGTGCTGGCCGCTTGGTCTGTCTGAGATATTCTTAGATTTGCACTGCAGTCTGATACCTTTCTTATCCAACCCTCCTCACTCACCCTCCCCTTTCTCTAGTGTTAGATCTGCACCGAGATCTGAAGGTTCTATCTGTCTGCTCCTGCTCCATTCCCTTTATCTTCCTAGGTGTTTCCTCCACTGCAATTCTTTTGCATGTCTAATCCACTCTCATCCGCTACTGCAAGACTCAAACTGACATATTAAAGAAACGCTTTTAAATGCAATATATATATATATATATATATATATATATATATATATATATACATACACACACACATATATATATATATTTAAATATATATATATTTTGATATATACCACTAATAAAAGTGTGATACATTCAAAATGAAAATGTTCCTGTAGTCTGGGATCAGAGACTATTTTAGGAGGTGCTACATCTTGGGGTAAAGCATTAACGTGAATGACATTTGGTAAAAGACAATAGAAGAAATATGGAAGAAGGAAGAAAGTAAAAGGAAGTAGAAGAAGAAATTCTGGGTAGTAGCAGCAACAGGAAAAAAAAAATTGGAAAATATAAGAAAAACAACTGAAGATATTTCTGGTGCCAAAAAATACTGACTACCAGAGGGAACAAACTATAAAATTTAATGTAAAAGGTGTGCACCAGAATAAGTGGTTCCTAAATTAGAGAAACGTGTCCTTTGTGCAGTAGGTGGCAGAGTCAATAATTGTGGGGCTTATCATATATGTGACTCTCAAAGGTAATAATTAAGCTATGATTTATGATTTAGATAGTACATGAAGAATTATCTTTTACCCATAACCACGTATTTATTTTAAGCTGTATTTCATAGATTAAGATTAGATTTTAACAGATTTTTTAAAAGTAAATCAACTAAAAGTTGCATGGTAGAAATCATAAAAGTGGGGGAGCACAGTAATTAAGATTGGGAAACATCTCAAAAAAACATTAAGAAACAAAAATTGATTCTTAGCATGATAAGTAATAGTAAAATTGAAATTTAAAGCTGAGATATTTTTTGTGCTAGATTTGTAGAGCAAGTTCATGGTGTGAATGACACAAGATAAGAGGAGAGTGAAGGCCTGGACAAAGGTATTGGGATTAGTGGGAAATCAATAAGATGTTCAATATAAAAACAAATTAAAAAAAAAAAAAGTAAAAGAGAAGAAGCTGTACTAAAACCACCAAATTTATAATCTAGCAGGCACAACACTTGTGCCACAGAGTAAATGACACACTAAAGAAGAAAACATTTGAGAGGGAGGAAATAAGTTCACTTTATCATTTATTTGTGTTCACAAAGCTATTGAATCTAACAAATGTACTTATCTCCCCATACTCATTAGAGTCCCTTCTCATTCTAGGCAAAAATTCAAGTAAGATAAAACACTGTAGAAACAATTTGACAAAAAGTTTATTAATTATAAGTATTTTTAACATCTATTATTTTAAAAATATCATAAATATCTAGGTAAGCAAAAAAAGTTAGCTAAAAGAAAAAACATTAAAAAGATAATTCTGTTTTTCACTTCCTAAAGACAGTAAAACTCACATCTACTGAGCTATGATTTTATTGACTAGGAGACCTGATTCATTCATTCATTTATGTGTGATCCTTGTCAAGACATGTTTTCTCATCTGCATAAAATGGTGATAATAAGTCCCCGTCTTGTAGAATTGTTGATAAGGAATATCAATAATGAATAGAAATGATTGGCATAGTTCTTGGCACATATCTGATAGTTATTACATCATAAAAAATTTTTTACCTGAAATCATTATGCCAGACCCAGATGCTTTTCATATCTATGGAATAAAATTCTGAGTTTCAAGAGCTTGTAAAGCATGTCACTTATTTATACTTTTTGAAAAATATTTTATAAAGAAATATTCCATCTACCTAAGAATAATTAAATTTAAGAGTACGAAAATGGAAACTCATGTACTGGAAGAACTGGTTATGAGCACTGAAGCCAGTTAACCATAATGCTAAGTATAAGCAACTAGTTACAAATATGATTGTCGAGTGAAATTTATTAAGTCAAAATCATTCCCAGAAGAGAAGACATAACATGTAAAAATAATAATTTATTAACAATAGCATCAGTGTCTAAAACTACAGATTACGTTTACAAACTTTGGTATATGAGGATAAAAATTAACATACATGTTTCATGTTCCATAGAGAAAATTTAAAAAATTTAATTTAATTTTTGATAGTGATAATTGAAGAAAACAAAGTATAAATTACACATACACACAAACACACATATACACATTTAATTACATAAAAAGTAATCAAATACTCAAAATGCAAGACATTTTCACAGAAAATTATAGATATTGTAGAGAAATGCTCATATCATTATTCCCACTCAGAGTATACAATTTTTGCTAAACAATTTGTTGCCCATTACAAACAAGACCTACAAAAAATCTTTCCTTAACCAAGACACTAACCAAAGGTGTTAGTATCTCAAGTAACCTGCCGTGATATTAAGAAAAGTCATAGACCTGGTTATAAATATGTAAGGTATAGCTGTCTAGTTCTGTCTACATATCCCCAAACCCCCAAATTCTTGCTGGTTTTATATCACCATCCATTTGTTATTCAGAAACTTATTAAACTTTAAATATATCAAATATCATTCTACAGGCACCGATTTAAACTTACTCAGAATATCAGCTACTAACAAAAAGGAAACTGCTCCTATATCTAACCAAAAAGCGGTTGTTAAAAGAATGACATATCCTATAATTCCATGTCACTGAAAAGCTAATTGTGCCAGGTTTATGATGAAAGAGTAAAAATAAAGTGAATCTCTCTATATTTCACACCTCTTTTTTCTGTTCTCTCTTTCATAACCCAAAAGAAGGATACACCTTTTACTTCATTTTAGTGGAGAATGAGAGGTTTATTTTTAAACCTCATAAAAAAGAGACATCATCATTCTTCTCCTTATGAATCAATCATTAAATTCAATAAGAATGGAACTGAATGGAATTTAAGGTCTATAAGCAAAATAAGAGAACTTGATTATTAAAAGAAGGGCTAATAGACTGTTAAGAAACTATATGGTTAAAATACATATTTGGATGTTTAAATCAATTTTAGCTATAAGTTTGGGTAAAGATAAAGACTAGGTATTATTATAATCTTTCAATTTGTCTATGTTTATTAAAAAAAGTTCTTTGTAATATTTGCTTATAAGTCCCTAGGATCAACATGTTTTCTAGGTGAGATTTAATGTTAAATAATGTATCTTATTTTCCAAATTAAACTGAAAAGATTTTTAAACATAATTCCAGTTCCATGGGGTATATCAAAAATCTATCTAATTTTTATGCTGACTTTTTTTTTTTGCAGATAGATTAATGCTAGAGTTTTCACTTACTAAAATTCAGTTGAAATTTTAAAAAATAAATGGTTCTCAGGCAACTAAATATATTCCATGGAATCTAAGTGATGTGAGTTTATGTTCATTAAGGAAGGTATGGATTATTTCTTTTGAAACAAAAGAAATTTTAAAATATATCTTCAATTTATATGAGTTTTAGAGCTTTTGAAATGAAAGCATCTTGTGGGCATAAAGAAAGATAAGATAAAATACAAACATATTGCCATATGCAGGGATTATCATTAAAGGGCAACAACAAATATTTTCAAAGGTGATGACTTTCTATCTTGGCAATATTTACAGTTTAGATTTTACTATACAGAGAGGAGGTCAAGATCTTCTCTTGAAAATATTGAAAATTTAAAGAGATCAAATAAGCAATGAGGATGTTACTTTGATGAACTTTCATAACACTTGGTAGGATGGATAACAAAATAAATATTAAATATACATTTTTTAGAAATTTTATCCTTCTGTCTCAGCTTCGAATAACTGTATCTTTTTCCATTTTTCTCTTTTCATTTCTTTCACTTTCTTTTTGAATTTAAAAATACTATGATAAATAACTTTAGATAACCAGTATTTTTTCTTTTTTTGAAGAGAAAACAAAAATCTAAAATAAGTAATGGCAGTCAACTAATATTTGGAGTTTGGTTATATAAAGATGTACTGAATGTCTAATTTTTTGACAAGCAAAGGCACAAGTTGGTGTGCTCCCCACATCCATAAAATTTGCCACTTGAAGTAGTCAAGGTCGAGATGAGTAGGGCCAAATGGGAGGTGAGATACAAGAAGCTAACCAAATAGGCAAATCCTGACCTCCTCTCTGTATAGTAAAATCTAAACTGTAAATAATGCCAAGATAGAAAGTCATCACCTTTGAAAATGTTTGTTGTTGCTCTTTAGTGATAATCACCGCATATGGCAATATGTTTGTATTTTATCTTATCTTTCTTTGTTTTTTTCTTACAATTATGTCTTTATATTACTTACCTCAAGAACTTGAGCACAAAAATCAATTTTGCTACCACATTATTGCCACAAGTAAAACTAAAAATTTAAAACCTGAAATGATGCATTTGATTCTGTTTTTATATAGGTAAATGAAGAAGAGCATTTAAGAATTGAGCAAAATTAAGATTCAAACCCCTGTTTGCAAAGAATTGCTAAATAATTCAGATCGTTATCATTGCAGCTCAAGGTGAAAAACAAAAACAAAACACATAAAAATGAAATTACTATTAGTTCACATTACCTATAGACAATTAGATTGTTGTCAAATTTTTGTTAGACAGAAAGTTAAATTATCTCTATAACGTGGGGGTAGGTATACTAACCTAGAAAGTAAATGAGTTTTCATTGGTAAAAAACTTTGTGTTGTACAGAAGAAAACATATTCATTGAATGAATACAGTACATGTTCCTATAGGGATAACTTGAGATAGAATTACAAATTAATTTATAGGTTTGCTGCAATATGTACTGGACCATGATTTTTCTTGTTTTTATCATTTGGCATTTTCAGTGTAGAAGCTCTTTCTGAAAACAGAGGTATGGAAATTATCTGGGAATAAAGGCCTCATTTTTAAGATAGATGCTTTAGGAAAAATACTTTAACATGACAGATTTTGAATGGAAGTTCTGAATATGAAATCCTGAAATATATTTCTTAATATCAGTAGAGAATCACAAATAGCACCTAAAAAGCACCCACAATTAAACTCTTGCGCATCTGTTCATGGATATATAGCTAAGACATTTTCTTTCAAATTTAGTCAATGTATACCTTACTATTGAAAACATAAGTTTATTATATATGGATGTTTTTAAATTTCAGTGAAAGTATTCTTTCCATAGGGAAGTACTCTTAGTAGAAGAGCTTGCCTTCAGAGACTTAAGCTATCTAAAAAGTCTTTTTTTTCTTTCTTACCATGTATTCAGATGAATCTATTCACTTGAAAACATTTAAATGATAGAAATTGATTAACTCTGAAGTTTGACAATTTCATGGAAAGAAAATAAATTATTTTTAAATGTACTGGGAGAATTCAGTAGAGACTTTTGGTGGTATCATTTTTGTTTTAGACTCTGTTGAGGGTCACTACAAGTGTGTGTGTGTGTGTATGTGTGTGTGTATATACCAAATGCTGCATCTCTCTCCCTTTCTCTGAGATAACTTCTCTCATAAATACGTCATTCATCATTTCCTTGAATCTCTCTATAGTTTTTACTATGCCTGCTTTAACCACCACATATTTTTACATGTTTTAGAAGATAAATGAGAACATATTTCTTGTATTTCTTGTATCTTGCTTTCTTTTTTCTCAAAAATTTTTGTAAGAGGGTTGCATGTTTAGAAATATTTTATTTTTATTTTTTTGTGATTATAAACATTGCTAATATGGACATTCTATAAACGTGTACATTAGCGAGGATTTCTCTAGCGATTATACTGAATTTTCCATTGGCCCCCTCCAGGTCCCCATTCTGCTTCAGATCTCGACAGTCTGACACTTATAGACTTCACCAAGGGGCTGGGATCCCTTGCTCTGTGCTCCCTTATTCTGGCTTCTGATTGGTTAGGGTACCAGAAGGTAATAAAATAATGAGTCTAGATTATTTATTTCCTGTGCTCCCTTCCTCCTAAGTCATCTCTGGCTGTTATTCCACATTGAAAAACACAGCTCTGTTACACAACCTTCTCTTACAGATATTACACTTTCTTCTGGTTCCAATAACCATCAACCTACATCTTCCAGTCTAAAGTTGGTAGTAACACTCTGCTGACATTAGTTCTGGGATACCATAATCCTTTGTTGATTATTATTAAGACGGCCTCAAACTTTGAGGATGGCCCCTTTAATAAAATTCTCCTTCATTATCTGATTTGAGTGTGCCACTTATTTCCAGCTACAACACTAATTTTTGTTAGCACAAGCCTAAGAATGAAATTTATTTTTCGAGTATGCATGCCCTCAACTTAACTAGATAATATCAAACTGCTCTCTATAGAGGTTGCACTAATTTACATTTCCTCTAGAAGTATGTATGAATTCCCATAGCTTTACATTCTAATACTGGTATCAGACTTAGAATTTTTGCAAAGTTGATGTTTGCTGTATCTCATGGTTTTAATATATGTTTCTCTGATGACTACTGAGTTAGAATAACTTTTCACATATTACTGGTAATTCAGTTTCGATTCATTACCTGATCATATTTTTACCTAGTTTTCTAATGTGTAGCTGGTCTTTATCTTATTTAACAGTTTTTTACATATTCTGAATTTTATTCCTATGTCAGTTTTATACATTGAAAATATTTTCTCACATTCTGTAACTTAAATTTTCATTGTAATAAAATGGTACCTTTTGATGCCCAGAAATGTAAATATTAATGTAGTCAAATTAATCAGTTTTTTGTTTCATGGTTTATGCTTTATGTTTTGGTACAGATATTTATGTATGTGGTGTATCTCCCCTAAAAGACTATAAAGTCTGCGTGGGCAGAAGATATACATATATGATTCAACTTTTATGTCCCTCAAAACATTTGGCTTCATGGATAAATATTGTCCAAAGAATGAGTATGAGTAAAATTAGTTTACACTTCCGCAGTTTCCCAGTTCTTAGTGAAAAATTAAAACAAGAATTCTATTTAGAATAACTTCCCAAAATGCAGAAAGTTCTTTAGTATCCTGAAATACCCCAAAGATAATGAGGAAAAAGGAAGGAATATATTAATGGAGAAAATATTTCTTCCTCTCACCTATTTTCGATGGGAATGGGTGTGACCACTCTGAAGGTATTTTTAACGATGTTCTTTGATATAGAATAAAAATTTGTATATAATTATTCTTGTATATAATTATTATACCTGGAGGATTGTTTTGTATATAAATGCGTATACATATTATTTTCACAATATAGAATTTTTATACTTTATCTTGCAAAGTAACAGGTCCTACGGGGTCAGGAAATCTGGGCTTGGTTTGAATGAAATAGCTCATTCTTTGCAGATAAACAACAATCATATAGAACAGATCAGAGATCTTTTCTCTGGTTGAATAACTGAATCATTCAAAGAATTTTATAAATGAGACTCTAAACCCAGAAATCACAAGGCCAGCAAATAGGATGGCTCCAGGACAGATGTGTGTGTGAAGTTCCCTAGCTTATTCTCATATACAGCCATGTAAAAGAACAGCTTCTTAGGGTTCATATACTTGCCTGATAAAGAGATTTCAGTCACAACTGGCCTGACAACTAAAAAATATTCCCACCTATGTGCTTTGACTTCCTCCCACTTGACAGACAAATCCCCTCTTCTCTTCCTATTATTCCAATGCTAAGGCTCTCTGAGGACGTGAAGAATGAAAGTCTCCAGCTCTTGCCTTTCATAGATTATCTGGCTCTCAATTTTGACTTTGAAATTAGCCAACAATATGGCATTGACTCACAGGAGAAGGATATATCAGTGAAAGTATTTTGAAGAGAACACTTGTGAAATTGTGGTATGAAAAAGCAGATAACCTATTTAGGATTCCATCAATCCAGATAATCCTTCATATACAATCACAAAATAAATATGGTTATAACTTTCATTTTAACAAGTTTTTCTTGAGGCAAAACATCTTCTTTTTAAATTAAATTTATTGGGGTGACATTAGTTAACAAAATTATATAGATTTTAAGCATACGATTCAACAATACATCATCTTTGAATTTAATTGTGTGTTCACCATCCAAAGTCGAATCTTCTTCTGTCACCATATATTTGGCCCCCTTTACCTTTTTCTACATTCCCCCTGCTATCCCTCTGATAACCACTAACGTGCTATGTCTGTGAGTTTTTGTTTGTTTCAAAACATCTTTAAAAAAAAGATTAATTACAGTAGCCTGATGACGATAGCCTATGACCTCTGCCATCTAGCACAGGGAGCATTCTCCACGAATATTTCAATCTTGAGTCTGACTCATTGAACAGTTTGAAAATTTTTCACTCATGAGGTGCAGGGTTATGGCTCCTTCAGAGAGGCAAGTCATTTATTTGACACTTAAGATGTGAATTAGCAATTGAACTAAGTAGTTTTTTAATTGTGGGCAGAATTTCTTCTTTTAGCATTACCCAAATTGACAAAACCACTTGCATACAGTCTAACATTGGCATGCTGACTTTGTTCAGAAGGCAGTCGTGGTGCATTAGAGGAGGCAGCTGGGTGGCACAGCAAATGTGTCATTTGCTATTTAACAACTCTGTGACCTGGATTTAAATTCACCATGGCACAAAATACAATCTCAGTTCTCTTAGAAGGCTATTAAGTCATTCACCATAAGCCTTGTGGAGAATCTAAAACACTAAAGATTTCTTTGCGTCCCAACACCCACTCTTATTTGCAAAGATGACAAAGTAGTTTATTTCTCTTACAGAGATTATTTAAATAGAAAAGGATAGGCTTGACTAACCAACTGATATGAGTGCATCTTACTGTTTATATTTTTAAAAATCTATCCACTTTGCTTCAGCCAGAATCTCAGGGAAAATATAACTGTCTTATGGGTGATTTTTAATCAAGCCGCTTTGCAGGAACATAAGTTTTGTTTTTTCGTCTGTAGGGTAATATCAGAATAAAGTGAAACATTTTAAAATAGGTGTGTTTCCTTCTCTAAAAGCTTCATTACCTACATACTGCTGTGTACTATTGCCTTTCTCTTACATTTGAATGCCACAATGAATTGAAGCTGTACCTTTATAAATTCAGACTAGTGTAAAATCCAATTTGTCATTAAATTAATTCTAAATGTATTTTTGTTTAAATATTTCATTTTATTATTCCCTCTGCACATGGAAAATAAGGCATTCTTGATTTTTTTCAATCAAAATTTCATGTCTCCTTTATTCTTATTCCCTGCTCTTGCAACAATTCATTTGAATTCATTGAATCTGCACCAACAATGAATCAATGTATAAATTAATCAGGTTTACTCACCACCTGACTTTAACAGCCATCTCCTCAAGCACAAGTTTTTTGGTTCTACCTTCCTCTGCCTGTTTTTTCTAAGGACACCAGCCTCTCATTTGAAGCTGGCAAGAAACATCATTTACTGAAAACAGAGCTCCTGTTTACTATAGCAGACAAGGTGCTAATTGTTTCTAATGACCTCAAATAATCTCTGCCATTCATTAAGTATGCCATTCAGAATGGTGGCAACTTTTTTTTTTTTTTTGCCTTACTAGTATGTCAAGTCAGAACTGCTAAATGCAAGAACTTTTATTCATTGACAGAATTTATGGCACATACTATATGGCACAGCACAGAATTTACTCACATACTAATTATTACCAAATACTAATGAGATGATGAGCAATGCCACCACCAACATCATCACTCGCTGACTGTCTCCTATATGTACTTAATATGTCAACCTGTTCATATGCAAATTTTTGTATACAGTGAATTCATTTGACGGCCTTTTAAAAAATATAGCTAAAAATCTCTAAACCAGTGCTGTCCAAAAGAAATATAATGTGAAACATGTAGGTAACTTAAAAATTTTTTAAAGCCACATTAAGAAAGTAAAAAGAAACAGGTGAAACTGATTTTTAAAGTTATTTAACTTAAAATATCCAAAATATTGCCATCATTAATAAATCAACATTTTAGTATTATTAATGAGAAATTCTACAGTTTTATATTAAGTCTTTGAAATCTGGTTTGCATTTCATAATTTCAGATTATCTTGATTAGGACTCAGCACATGTCATATGCTCAACAGACACACATGGCTAGTAGCTACTATATGGCACAGCACAGTACTACAGAGTAGATCTCTGGAATCTTCATTTGAAGTAAGTAACCAAGTTATTTTTAAAGCAAATAATTATTGACTACTCTCACGAAATTGTGCTACATATTTTACAGAGCATGAAAGTGTGTAGAAACTGAACTTCCCAAGAAGTTTATTTTCCAGTGGACTCATATGTATATAGACACATGCATAAATAAGTACAACACAAGTTGAAAGTGACAATACAATGAGGGGTACAGAAACGTGTGTTTGGAATTTTATAGGAGATAGAAGTGTAGCTGGGGGACTAAAAAATAAAAAACACCTTAATAGAGGAGATAACATGCAATTTGGATATGATGAAGACTCAAATTTAAAGATGTTAACTGATTTTTCTAAAGTCCTGCAGTTAATTTGTAGCAAAAATAAGAGTTTATCTTAGAGAAAAGGGAATTTTCACACACTGTTGGTGAGATTAAAATTGGTACAGCCACTACATAAACAGTTTGGCGGTTTCTCAAAAAATTTAAAATGGATATACCTTTTGAACCAGCAATTACACTTCTTGGTATTTAACCAAAAGAATAATTTATAAAGATCTATGAATTCCTATGTTCATGGCAACACAATTTACAATATCCAAGAGTTGGAAGCAACCTAAATGCCCATTAACAGACAATTGAACAAAGAAGTTATTGTTTATACATACAATGGAACATTACTCAAGCATTAAAGAAATGAAATCCTACTATTTGCAACGACGTGGATGGACCTAGAATTCATTATGCTGATTGAAATAAATCAGACAGAGAAAGAAAAATACCATAAGATTTCACTCATATGTGGATTCTAAGGAACAAAAAGAACAAACTAATCAAAAACAGACTCACAAATATAGAGGACAATCTGGTGACAGTCACAGGGGAAGGAATTTGGGGGCTGGGAGAAAGGGATGAAGGGTTAAAGAAGTACAAATTAGTAGTTAATAGGTGGTCACAGGAATAGGGAACACAGCATAGGGTTTGCAGTTAGCATTAATGTAATGGCTAGGTGGAGAGCTAGAAAGAGAAAGAGCAATTAGGGAAATCGTTTTATAAACTACATAAATGTCTAACCAATATATTGTATACTTGAAACCAATTATAAAATAAAATAATTTGCAAAGAAAAAAAAAAGAATTTATCAGTTTTGAAGCTTCATGCTCAGCTACCAATCTAAAGACCTAATGATAATCAGATTCCATGACAGGATACAGGTGCGTATTCTATTTTACTTCCTCTTTACTATTCCTACATACTGCATTTCCAACTCAAATATATTTTAATTCCAGGACGACTATTCTCAGGATAATGTATTATCATAAATTTGCAGATTGTAATCGTTGGTGCTCCTCACTCTTTCTGACCATAGAGGTTTTCTTCAAAGTTTCTCTTTTCCAAACTGCCCATCACTTGCATCTTCTAAAATGCTTCCAAAGCTTCTTAAATTTAAAGACACCAGAAACATTTAATCTCCAATCTCTCTTCCTATTTATTTGGTAAAGTTATAATACTGTTAGGTGGGATTACACTGTTATCATCATAATATTACAATTCTCTGCTTTAATTTTTACTGTGTGTATCTGGAAAATTTACTTAAAACACTATCTTTTTATGCATTAAATAAAAAAAAAGAATCTTTACAATAATCTAAAGGCCATAGATAGACGACATAAACCTTATTAGGGACTATTTAAGGGATATCATTTAAAGGACACTATTTAAAAAGTATATTATCTTATTTAATTAACAGTTAAATTGAAGAAATCTTTCAACAATAACTCAAATCAGCTCAGCTTTTTATTATTAAATATAAGCTCAAATTTCCAATTAAAAGCTGTTCATGAAGTGAAAATATGATTAACTATAAATACTAAAGCAGCATAATTTAAATTCTTAATTTAGTTACTTCATGACATATAGTAAAATGTAGCATTTGAAGTAATTATTTATAAAATTACTTGAAGATAATTATGAGCCAACCAAGAAATAATGTGTTCAAATTAAATTTAAATGGATTTTCTAAACTTGTAATCATTTTTCAAATGAATCATTAGAACAAAGAATTTATGTGAAAATATGAACTCTTGGCTCACTGTGTTGGATCCTATCCTTTGACACTTTATGGTTTTGATGTAGAGAAAATAGTCCACATGTCCTCAATATCCTTTTTTTATTTTTTCTCCATTTTGACTGTTTTAAGACAGGGGACAGGACAAATGATTGCTTAGTGGGTTCAAAATCTGTGTGCATAATAATGTTTTTTTTTTTCTTTCGAAAATATCTAATGAGGTAGGGTTTTTTTTGTTTGTTTGTCTTTAGCAATCTTATCTTTAATATGTGTTATAGGCCTACAGGCTTTTGATATCTTTAATTGACCTGTGTCAATAGCTCAACAGAGTACATTTAAAAGACTTCCTACAGCAGAAAGAATATAAGATGCACACTATCCTGTTTTTCTAGAGTTTTCCATTAACCTGAGAGGAACATTCTCTATCTATTGTATGACAGACAGTAGTGGAAAATGGTAAGAGTGGAAAAAAATAGAAATTACCCAGTTATTCTTAGTTTATCTTCAATAATGAGGTTTGAAATGGTGTAATTTCCAAGAATATCAAAAATATCAATATTTTCAGATAACTAATATTTATTCTTAAAAATTCCAATATTTGATGCTTTGCTTTATCTGCTTAAAAAAAAAAATAGATCTCCCTTGTCATTTAACAGATGAAGTCATCAATGCCCCCTTGTGAGTTAATTAATTTGGTCAAGGTCATCATATGTTAGGATAGAGGTAAAGCAAACAATAAAATGTATAATTCTAGACTCAGCTTTATCATTATCTTTACAAATAGAAATATTGAACTTAATATGTGGTATATTTCTAGATGCTTTAAATTAGGTGCCACAACAGAGATTATTCATAATACCTTTGGTATTTTGAAAATATTTAGAAGAGGATGGGCAACTTCCTTAGAAGCAGGAAAAAAGTAATTTCATAAAACCATATGAAACTGCCCATACACAACTATTAACATACAAAAATGACGATTGTATACAGTTCAGTCTAATACTTTTCTTTTTAGAAATAATAGGAAAGACACATGAGAACCACACAAATTTACTAACTATTAAACCAGGTTGTATTCAGAGCCTGCTATGTGCTTCTAGACACAGGCACCTGGCTGATCAGCATAAGGCCGGACAATAAGGAACCTACAGAAAGGTTCCTGTTGAGATTACTAACAGCTACCTCTCCGTGCCATTAGCCCTACATGCCTATACCCTGAGAGGAAAACATATAAATCATATTTCTCAAACACTCAGGGTCTCACTCTCTGATTTAGAAAGCCCATGTCTGTCTGTGGAGCATTATTCCTTCTCTAATAAACTTTTCCTTTGTGTCTAAATCTGGTTTGTGCTCAAACTTTTTCCTGTGTAGAGTCAAGGGCTCTCTCTCTATGGGTGTAGGGCTTGGTTCCCCATTCAGGGTGATGCACTCTGTTCCGCATCAGGAAGGCAGAGCTCATTTGTTGAGTACAATTCATAGTTCACTCTAAAGTAATAAGGATATCCATCTTCTTTCTATATCTATCGAGCCTTTTCACAGATTATAGCATTATTTAATAGTAATAGGGCCAAATATTTTTGAGAAAGCACTTGTGGGAGAAAAATAAGTGAAAGTTTCATTTCAACGTAAGTAGCTTTCATTTGGAATCTAAAAGAGATTAACAAGCTTCCTCCTGAGGGTTAAAAAAGATGTTTGTTTTTGTTAATTCACTCCCTCTCACCATAGTTTTATAATTAGCTAGGAAATACTTGATATTGTCTGTATAGACATATTCAAATGGCACCAAAGATGTTTTAGGATAGATTGCACAAATCTTTAGGGAAAAATGTTGACTAAATCTACAGCAGTGTTGTTAAGAGTGAATACTCATGTCTATATTGTGTTTTTCCTGAGACCAAATAAAGAAAAAAATTTACTCAAAAGTATAATGGAAAAGTCTAATACATGTGTACTCCATAAAAACTCTTTCAAGAGATCCAATTATATTTTTAAAAAGCCAAGTAAAAGTTATCTATAAAAGTATCACAATACAATATTGAACTATCAGCTTAAAAAAAAAAAATAGCTCAAGATGATTGTTTTATAAGCTATTTGAGCATATGAATGGCATAGCTTTAAGATATTTTTTATTACCTTATCCCTCCCTCCTTCTTATGCAATGATCGCTGAAGAGAATATGATGTTTTCCTTCACAAATTTTTAGGGCCATCTTTATTATTTTCCCATTTCCCTTCAGGATCTAGAATAGCATCCTATAAGTAGTGATTTTCGAACAAGTCACTGTGAAACAAACTCAAAGATGAATATATTTTTCAATCTCAATATATTATTTTAGTCATTAGAAATTATGTTAGGCTAAAGTGACTTTTGATAATATAGGAATTAATTTTCTATTTAAAAATAGATTATAAACTAAAAAAATGAAAAATATTTTATTTATATATTTATCAAAGGATTAATTGTTAAATATTTTCCAAGTATTACACATGTAGAATATAATTTTGGATAGAATACTTTTCCTATATTTGAACTCTATGTCTTACCACAGCTGATAGGGAGGTAAGTGATATGTTTTCTTCTTTCTATTTCTTTGTGGAGGTGTGATATAAACTGAATACATCAATTTCAATTGTATGTTTTAATATTACCTGAGAATAATTAACTGACACTCTGTTGTTACTATTTTGATTTACCTAGATTAAGACAAGATGTTAGTATTTAAAAATTTCTATTATCTTTCTTAGGAAAATGTAAAGCCTTTGCCAACATACAAAAGATATTATTCTAATTACTGAGAAAATCTTTATGTTATAAAGTAATTTGGGGGATATTAAAGTGATAAAACTTCAGTAGAGATGAATTAATATATTATCTAATCACTTTGGCTAATATCACCAAGTAGCATCTTTCTCAGTCAAGGCAGATTTTTAAATCAACACATACAGCTCTTATCCACCAAGTCTTAACTATTTTTTTCAAATAGATACACTTAATATATTTTGTTAAGGTAAAGAAAGAAAACAAATAAATGGATCCCATTCCATTCAAGCAATATTTTAGCACCTATAGCATAGAGCAGTAAATAAAACAGGACAAAATTATATTTGCATTCATTAGAACTTACAATCTAGTAGAGGAAAACAGTAGGCAAAACAATACATTAAATGACCAGGAGTGTTAAATTCTTTGAAGAAAAATAAAGCAGGTGAGTAATTGGGGGGAGGTGGGTTGCTCTCTATTTTAGACAAGCGTTGTCATCCTCTTGATAAATAACATTTAAACAAACACCTGATCAAAAGCCTGAAACAAAGTGACTGGACTAGAGCTAAAGGACAAATTATAGATGACAAGGTTGAGTAAGAAGCAGGGGCTGGCCAGTACAGAATCTAGCAGACCAGGAACAAACTTAAATACGAACATGTGAAATAGAAAGTAATCAACATAAGATTTAGTTGTTTCTTTTGTTTGTTTGTTTGTTTGTTTTACTGATGACACATTTCATCATGATATTGTCTCTATAAGGAACATCTGTCTGCTCACCTATTAAGCTTTTCAATCTATTCTGATCCTGCATAACCCAGGAATCTCTTCTAGGAGGCTGCTGGTTCTACTAGCAAGATTCTGAAATAGTCTTTTATACAGATGGTTGAAGGCCTTGGACTCTTTCTTAGCCTTCCATATTTTTATAACACTGTCAGATAACAGCACCCTGTAGACTTTCCAGTGGAAGAGCCATTCTAACTCTTTTCTTTCAAATCTCTTGGATACATTCACTTTCTATGCTCCCCAGGTATCTAATATGTAGAAAACAGAGGGCAGAAAGATGCTAGCCTCCACATTCTTGCTAAAATAATTTCCCCAGGGCAGGCAGATTCCATTTTTCTCCATAATGTTACACTGACAATTGTTCTAACTCTACCTGTTACATGGGTCTTGTCTTGCTCCTTCCTGGAAGATGATTGCCTCATTTCCAAATCCTATCACCTTTACTCTTGAAGCTGCTTGAAATTGGCCCCAAGTTGTTCCATGTGAATTTCATTTTTTCTTATTATCTATTTTGGATCTCTTGCTTCTTCCCTTATTGAGTCTTATTTCTTTAACACTCTGAGTATTCAGAATAGTCTACTCTACACAGAAATGTATGGCTTAACTCTTTCTTGACAGTTAAGCTAATTCCTCAAGGTCAAGGTATTAGTTATTATTGGTCAATTCTGTAAATCTTAAGTGTTTTAATAAAAACAAGGATTTCTTCTAATGTCACAATGATATGGACCAATGGAGAGAGGTATCTGAAAAAAAAAATATCGGTGGTAATGTAAAATTTCATCTCTTGTTCATTTAATCTATTCAAACATAAAGATATAAGAATTTCTATATTTAATTTTTGAGAAATATAATTTAGGAGAGTATAATCAAAATAGTAAAAAAACTCAAATGTTTCAATGTCAAGTGGGGGAGATATTTAAACAATTCATAGGAGATGAAAATCCCCAAAAGTAATGTAAATAGTGAATCTGTTCTTATTTAAAAATGCAGTGTCAGCTCTTTTTTATAGTGATGTAGGACACCTCTTGCTGTAAGAGATGTGCACATAGTAGTCATTTTTTAAAAAAATATAAACTGACCTGCTACATTTAGAAATAGTATCTATTATAAGCTTTTCTGACTTACACAATTGCGTTTACATCCCTTTAATTATGATTATTTGGCAGTAAGCATTAAAAATAAATTACACTAGGCTCCATATTCAATGTTTTAAATTGTTAAATACTATTAATTTTATCATATTATATATTATTTTACCTTAGCCTCAAAACTTAAAAGCATTAAAACAAAATATCAAAAATATATTTTATTGTCCAATTAAGAAATCTAGTTGCTAACCCTCTGGTCGGTGAATTATAATGCATCAGACATAAATCAGTGAGGAACTACTTAAACTTGTACCTTGTAATCAGAGCTACAAATTTTGGCAGCAGGCCATATAATCCAGTGCTAAATGTACAGCATTATTTTATTCCAGTAACATATTAACAAAATGTACAACTGTTTTGACTTGGATGATCTAACAACATCCCAGCAAAAAGCCTTTGTCCATTTTTTACACAAATGACTTTTCCTTGATGATAAATGTATTTTTTAATTTTCATGATGAATCATTGGGAGAAATTAACTTTGTACTTCTAGTGCTTTATAATTTTTAATTTCACTGCTTTAGAAATGTAGACTCCAATTTGACATGAAATGAGATCTTTGTATATATTGTTCCTGGATTTCTTTATTATTTTTGCTTGTAATCCCCAATCCTGGCTAATTTGCCCTAGAGCCCATAGACTTTCTGATGTATGAAAAAATTTAAAATACAATATTTACCTACAAAATGATATGACATTTTTATATGATTCATTTATCCTGACATGTACTTCTATTCTAGGTGCAGAGTACACATGAATAAAAAGCGAGTTCCTAAAATATAGAAATATCCTAAGTAAAAATAAATGATACAGTCCACATAGAATTGAGATTATATAACACAAGACTGTACTTTGAAGTAAATGCCTTTACTTTTCTGTTTTCTGTATATATTTTGTACTGGTACCTATATATGTATTATCTTGCTTGGTTTGGTGTTATGCTGCACAAATTCACTCTTAATTCTTCACTATATTATTTTCAACACCACGACTTGAACATCTACTGCATTATTAATAGGCTCTGAAAAATGGGATTTCAATGTTTCAATCAATCAATCCTTACTTCCCACTCTTCCAGAATTATCACTGTCAATTTTCCTTTTTCAGGTCTTCTCTTTGTCCCACAGATATTCAGGCTTCATCTCTTGATCACATTTCTTCTAAACTTTATCTAAATTATAATCTATAGTCACTATCTCTACTTAGCAACCTGAAAATTAATTCTTAATCTCTTTTAGTTGGTTTTTTAACTATTACCACTCTACTAATTTGGTTCATTCAGTCCCCAAGTGGCCTTGAATTATTATTATTTTTTTTAAGTTTTTTGAGGTGTTTTGGTTTTTAAACAGTTGTTATTGAAACAAAATCTTTTTTTTTTTAATTTTTATTTTTATGACAACCTGAACAACTGACCAAAATTAAGTTTATTATCTTCTCACTATATGTTTCTTATTGACTTCTGGACCTTTGAAAATGACTTTGCAACTGATCCAAACCAATCCTATAATTATAGGATACCAGTCAGCTCCTTCTTGTCATTTATCATCCACACCAAGTCAACCAGTTTTGTTTGTGTGGCTCTCTCATTTCTGCCCTCTTATCTGCCCCCATCTTATTGTGCCCTATTATAATGGCCAGTCCTTAGTTCGCATCAAGACAATTATACAAGGTTACAAAGAAGTCTACCAACTTCCTGCATCTTCTCTACTCCAACCCAGGCTTCTCTCCACCACCAAAGTTTCTCATGATTTTGAAATTCCAGTCACAAAGGATTGTCATTCCCTGTCCCAATCACTATGATAACACTTTCAGTACATTTCTGTTTCTCTTCTTCCTTATGCCTAAAATATTTATCCTAATCTCTGCATTTAGAGCTTTTACTCATTCATGTCACTTCACCCCTGCAGTACTCAGCTCAAAATTTTATTAGTTGTTATTTTTATATTTTTCATGATCCTTCAGCACATTAAAATAATGTCTTCTTTAAAGCTCTTGTCACAGCTATCCCACCCTATACTTTTATATGTCTGTTCTCACCATAAGATTATGAACTCATTACAGGTAGGGATGATAACTCGTTCATGTTTTCAGACTTCACATACTTAATACAATGGTTTGAATATATGCTTGACATCTGTTGGTTAAGATCAATCGGATATTCTATGCATATTTCCTTCATGAAATATGACCTCTTCTTTTTCCCATGTTGATTCAAATATTAACTATGTCAGTAGCAAATTTGAAACTCACTCTCATCTTTCTGTGGCCCTTCCAGCAATCATTGATCTGCTTCCAATTTTAATTTGTCAGTACATTCTATCTGTATCATTTAATTTAGCATCCATGTATGTATATTGCATTTCATTATCCACTAGTTCTTGACTTTTAATTTTATGATCCAATATTAAATGCTTAAAGGCAAAAAACACTTACATCCCTATACTTGAAATTTGCAGAGTAAAACTTGATTTTTTCAGATTGATTCTAAGGTAGAAAATTTGACATACCAATATGCAAGTAAATGTAAAATAAAAAATGTATTTTATTTTATGAATATATTATTTTATTATCAACAATGTATTGAATAATCTCAAGACATCAAAATGTACATTTTGAGAAGAAAAGCCCAATGACATAATGATTGAGCATACAGCACACCTACAGACTTATCTGTAACAGCTTTCATTATATCTGTTATGCCAGAGCCCTACAGTGATCAATCCGTTGTGGAGAGATTTCACAATTCCTCGTTATGGAAACAATATATCTAATGAGTGAAAAATAAAATCTGATGCTATAGACTTTCAGATCCATTATAAGAAATTACTTATTTTGAAGAAATGTCACTAATAAATGCATTTATAGCTATAAGCACATCATATATTGCAAGCTCAAACCAGTAAATTGGCTGATCGAATTTGAGTAAAACATTATAAATACTATTTCCTCATTCTACATTTATAATGTTCTCTCCTTCTCCTTTATCACCTTTAGCCTTTTCTTTTCTTTGCAGTTGCATTTGTAGTACAGTTCATATCTCCAAAAGGTAAATAAAGAAGAGAAAGAGCCCTGTGCCAACAGAGCAGTCAGCCCTATACAGCAACGGCAAATTATCTATTTATCTGGTGACCACAGTAATCCTCTGTTCTTGAAGTTCTCGCTCTGAATTTAGATGATTTTTAAAGATGAATAAAGAATGAGGAAAATCAGGATATCTAATTAACCAATCACATTATAACTACTTCTGTTTATGAAAACTCATGCTAGGCAAAAATGTCTACATCAGTATTTGTGCTAGAATCATAGAGGCTCATGGAAGAGCCCAAGTTTCTGAGAACCTGAACTAAAACCCCAAAGCTACCAATTATTGAGAGATAAAACAAAATTTTTAAAACAGAAAAAATCCTTCTCTGTGATTTGGTTGTCTGAATTATTAAATCCAGTGTCTATGTAGGCAATGAATTATAAATATCAGGGGAGAATGGTCTTAGATTGTTGTAGACAATTCAGATAATTTAAAGTGCTGAAATCCTTTCGAGCATGCACCAATATAAAGGAAGGGTCTAGGAAAATGCACAGCTGTCCAATAACTGAAATGTGAGATAACATCCCAAATATCAACTTTATTGTTCTAATATTTCACACATGTAATCTTGAGGTGAGTTAGAAATATGCTCACTGATGAATTTAAAATTAATAAAGTATCCTTGAAAATATTATTCCCTTAAGGTTACACAGAACAAAAGTTTCTTATATTATGGAAACTCCCTCTCTTCAATAAAAGACACCTTTTCCTAAGGACATTCTTGTCTTCACATGCCTTTTGTTTTAGGCCATCTGTTTCTAGTTTGATAATGGCTTAGCTTCTTCAATATTAGGGCCTTTCCTAATGTGTAGGTGATCTGCTTTTATTTAATTCTGAATTTAGCTTCTATTCATTTTATGATCATAGTCTATTTTGGTAATTACGTACAGGCACCCAGAGGGATTTTATCAATAGTAACATTCAAAATTAATAAGTGAATGAATTAGCATGATGATTTATATTACAAAGAAAGCCCATAAGGCATCAGTAAAGGATGGTGTTAACACATAGCATTGAGTTACCAGCAAGAACAGTATAACACAAAGCCATAGTTTTTATCTTAAATATAAAATTTTACTTTTTTCACATTATTTCTCTAGTCTCGACTTTCTCATTCCTTCACAAAATTCTTTCTTATATTCATTGAATCCCATAAAGTTCTTTTGAAACTGACAATCCGCCAGTGCCATTCATTTTCCCAGCAAGAAACTGTAGGTACCAATCACTCTTCTTTTGGTGATAGATACCTCATCTATCACCAAAACTGTTCTTTCTTCTTTTAAAATTTAATCTCTCCTCTCTTTTTCTTCATTCACACCATCATTATAATTGAGCTCTATTTATTAAAATGATAAAATTTATCTCTTGGAAATATTTTCCTCATGTTTTAATGCCTAAACTTAATCAGTTAGTATGTATGGCCTGATGTTAGCAATAATGTAAACAAAGGAAAGTATATTATTGTCCAAATACAAACCATCATCAAACAGTGATTGGGTGTAGTTTTATTTAGAACACATTTAATAATCATCAAGATTCTACCAAGATGTTGTTTTATGAATTCAATTTTTTAAAGATTTTTTTAAAGTAATGTTCGTTGATTCAGATCGAAGAACCAAATATTTGAGTGAGTGACTTCTCATATAATTGTTATAATATTACATAGTCATATCATTGAGTGAGTAATTATTTTCAAAGTAGCAGAAACATCTTCAAAACTGATTCATTATACTATACACTCCCACTACCCATCCCTTAAAAATGTAACATCTCTTACCGAAGTTACTAAATATTTACTAAGGACAGTTTCTTTCAATTCTCTGTCAAATGAAGTGAAAATTTCCAGGTATTATTTTCAAGTTCTTTAGTCTCAAAGAAAGATACCAATGACTAATCAAATCCACAAGCAGGTGAATAAAAGTGCAGAAAAATTGTGCCTTCATTTAATCACACCTGTGAAATAATTAGCCTATGAGACAAAAGCTGGGTTATTTAAATGTTGGTTCTGAGCTTTCTATCTTGAAATAAAATGTTTCCAGATGTATCTTTTTAAAAAGATTCATATTTCAACATTTTATTAGGAAATTATATCCTATTCCTTTCTACTTTAATATTAGAGTTTATAAGAAATTTAATTCTTGAATCTAACTTAAATCCATTAAAATATCAACATTTAGATCTGATAAAAATCATGCCTTTCATAATTTTAATAAGCTCTATTCTACCTTCAGGTAGAGGAATCCTCACAGACTAATAATTTAATTGAATTTTTAAATCAAAGCATATTTAGATGATAACTTCTATAATTTACAAATTTCAGATGTATCACTATGCTAAAGGTATTTTTCATCTCACTTTATACCACTTCAAACACCATATTGTATGTACTATATAGTGTTCTATTAGTATCTTTCATTGACTTACAAATCCCTGAAATAAACAAATTCATTTCTAACGTAGTGGGAATTTACATACAAAAAGAACAATTGTTTATAGAATTCAATATGTGTATTTAATATATTTATTCTTTTAAATTCTACCAGCAAGTCTAAATAAATGTGTTAACAATTTTCTATTGATTAAAATCAACATCATTTCCAAATAAAAAATAAGGAAATTTTAGCCTCAAGAAACTGTGATTTCCTACTGTTTATTGATTAACAATAAAGAGTGATATACATTTGGAAGCAGTGCTTTTGAGATTAATATGTAGGACTTCATTTTTTTTCACACATATATATTATGTGTATATATGTGTATGTAAAACAAATAATAGTAAAACATTCTCACATGCCAGATTAGATAGAAAATTAAAGCAATTTTTACATTCATTTTTTCAATTACATTTATTTTGCATTTATTCACATTTAACCTGTGGTTACTAATACTTTACAACATTCCAGGTGCTGTAATAAGCACTAGGGACACAAAAATAATCAAGTCATTGATACTCCCTTCAATAAATTCATATCCTAGCTCAACTCTTGTCATCAGAAAATGACAAGATAAATATATATTATGTAAATGTTTGTACAAAATGGTATAAAATGTCAAATTAGAGAGCATATAATGTTTTATAAAGTTTTTAGATAAGCACTGTTACATAGTTTTCAATTATTGAAATATTATAAATTATAGATAAATACTTTAATAATTCAATAATAAATTTGTTCTTTTACTAATAGTTTAAGATTATCAGGTTGTCCATTATAAAATTCTACTTAGATGTCAGTTTTTTGTGGAGAAGCCTTCAATGACTCTCTAAAGGCAAATGAATGAAATAAAAATTTCTTACCTTGTCATTCTTGTCTCTCAAAAATGTGATCTAATTTTCCTTTTCATCCCTTCTCTAGATTGTAGCAAATATGCTTTAATAGGTAAACTCTAGTTAAGAGACATGAATTGATTATCCCCAAGTTACTTCTTTTAAGAGGCTGCCCAATAGACACTCCACACATGCCTTTGAACAAAGGCTCTGGAACAAGCTGCTCTATACTTTATATTCAGGAACTTTCTTCTGAAATTCAAAAGAGGCAGTTAAGAAATTCTATACCCAGAATAGGAAGTGCTATGCAACTTTCTTGCCTGCTATTACAAGACAATTTATCACACTACAGGTCTGAGACTCTCCACTAGTAGAACATAAGTACTGTATTAAGAGGGAGAAACTAGTTTGGAGCCTGAGAATGAATGGCATCACATTATTAAAATACTATATTTAAACATAAACATGTTATGTGGAAAAATACAGGAAGAATATAATTTTAAAATACTCAAAAAAATTGCCTCCTCTATTATTCAGTGGTTATGTGAATAAATAAACCTGAACCAATATCAATAATTTTCAAAGGAAAAAATAATGACATCTAGCCTGACAACTAGTGTTCCAGTTTTCCAACCAATACATTTTGAAATGGCAGCAATATAAAGGTCTGATTGTTAATGATGGCAGCTCTGCTGAATGTTACTAGAATGAAGATTTGATCTGTAAATAAATTCAAATTACTTGCTTTCACAGATTGCCTGTAATTTGCTCCCTCTTTTATGCATACTTAGGATTGAGAGTTATATTACATATCTTTTTTTTTTCATTTATTTTTATGTGATGTATTATATTTCATCACAACTCATTATAATGTGATTCGAGCTAATATATTATGACACTGCATCACGTACTCTGTACCCTCACTGGTGATACACTTCTCCATCTATCAGAATTAAATTTGAAAAATTTTGCATTTATCTAGTCATAGCTTATATTACCAATGCAATTTGACTAATTAATACATGAACTTCTATATCTGATATTGGTCACTTGCTGTGAAATTTTTTACCAAAATGACATTTTGCTCTGATAGTAACATCTAGTAAAATTTAATTTGCTTTCTAAATGAAAACTGTTCTGTTTCACTGTGTGTCCTTTCATATTTTTTATTTCATTACGTGGATTTAGTTGAGAGTTCTAAAGGTTTCCTTGTCTGCCTGTTGGTAAAGTAACACTAGCCATCTCCTCCTTAGAAAGAGGAAGACAATAATTACCTTTTAAAACTCTGCAGCTGGTCTCAATTTTCAGCAAGTCCCAACCCAGACAAAGCACAAGAACAGATCATATAAATGTACTGAAGGAAGAGAGACCATAGGGTAGCATGCTCTAATTCTTTTTATTCCTCTTTCCTTTTAGTGTCTTAGGGATACTGCAGCTGTAATGCATTAACACAGTTCGTTGACCCACTTTCAAAGCTGTAGAGGAAGTAACAATTTTGCCATTTTTCTCTTCATCCACACCAGTGTGTTTGATGCCTGAGAGTGACCAGGCATTAAAACGTGGTGAGTCGGGATTATCTTAAGTATATTTGACAATGAAAGAAATGAAGCCATATCTATTAGGCTTCCTGAAGGCATTAGACAATCTCTGAAGCATTCAACTGTTAAAACCTTAGTCCAGACAAACTGTAAAATTTCTGCAGGCCAATGTTTTTGAAGGTTTTTTTTTTTTTTCCTTATCTTGTGTCAGGACATAGTACAATTAATATTCCATATAAAAGCTACTTATTCTTCTGTGTTATTTATATGTAGTTTTTTAAATGGTAAAATACTCACTATATTAATTTTTGAGGACTGCTAAAAACTAACAGTGAGCTAAAAATGTTAAAACATATTTTATAAATTGTAATTTATGCTTATTACACTTAGGCCCTAGAATGTCTCATTTATTAAATTAGAAATGAAATATAACATTATTCTTGCTCAATAATGCTGTTTCTCCTGTATCTGCTTTGGTTCATGTAAATTAAAAAGAGTAACATATATAGAGATATTTTTTGATTATCAACTTTATCACCTAAGATAACTGTTACAAAACTGTGCAAAAATTTTTCTACAAAATGCAAAAACGCACATTAAATTTTTGCAAGATGTTAATAAGTGTCAGAAAAAAAGTTAAATGTTTGTTTTAAAAAGTTTGGAAAGTGCTAAATTAAATGAATTTTTTTTATTGCAAGATTTTTCATGTCTTATTTTATGAGACGTGTGTATTAATTTTACCAATATCCTTTTATTAATTAATCTATCTTCAAATCACATACTCTGCAAAACCAAGGGCTCTTTTAGGCCAAATGGTGAACAAGTCACCTTCAAAGAGCTTTCTGCTCTATTGAGGCTCACAGCCCTATGAATTTGTTTGGACAACAAAGATAACCTGAGCAGAACCAACAATTCTCCTCGATACAAGGTTATATATTGTACATGCATCTTGAGTAAAAAAATAATGATTTGTATGTATTCACTGATCCTCTCTAAGCTCCAACTAGATAGAGAATAAGTATTCTGTGTCCAGGACTTCACCGTGCAGATCTAGGGATGACTGAAAGAAATGTGAGCCATCTAGATAAGTGCAATCGATTTGCACTGGGAAAACAGTTAGTGGTAGGAAGGAATATCTGTAAAAGAGGAAGAGGTAAAAATCAAGAACCTGTGGGAACTAGTTTAATGAAAATTTCTAATGAAAAGTAAAAAGACAAAGATATTGTCATAATTGTTACATTTTGAAAATAAAGAATATGAGCTAAGATGAAGAGACAATTTAAAGAAGTCAAGCTGTGCATTACGAATAAAATCCCCCAAAATATAATTTTTCACAACATTTTTGAACATTGAAATATTATGAATTAATTATTTGAATGTTGCATGATGCTTAGATGGGGCCACCAAGTGGCTTGGTGGTAAAGTTATACAAAGTTTCCAAGAGTTTTACTATTTGGTTAATATGATTTATTTAATATATTTAGAAATAAATCAACTTTAAGAATCATTTTTTAATTTTTAAGAGTAATTTAAAATCACATTCCTAGCATAATAAAGTTATACAATAAACTGTGATGTTCATTTATGTCTATCAAACTCTATAATTGATATTGCTAAACAATTATATTGAAAGTGACTCCTACCTTTCAAGTATCATTTTTTTTTTAATTATAGTTATTCTATAAACTTCTGATATTTTGTTGTTGAGTATTTTGGGCATTGATTAAATAATCAACATCAAATATAATTTTGTGATTAATATCCAAATAGTTTTCAAAAAATAACTACAAGTTAACTGCAGAAGAACAAGAAGATCAACAAAGCATCAGATCATATAATATTTTATACTCTGAAGCAAATTATTTCTCAACCTTAGTGCCATACTAGATGCATTGCTTCTATTCTGTCTGTGGTTCATTCAGGCCTAATTTAAAGTATTCATTATTCCAAATACTCTTTCACGACATCATTTGTAAACTATATTATATAAGGGAATTACATATGTACTATGGATTATTCATATAAAAATACAATATATATTTTATATACAGAAAATATCATTAAACAACTCTAAAACTAAATAATGTTTTAAAATGAGGATTTGGCATGTTAAGCATGTTATTATGCTGTTTATTTATAATACTGACTCTTTTCAGTAATAATAAGAGAAAATTTTACAATAGTAATATAGATAGCACTTAAATGAACTTATCTCCTGATCTCTTTTTTAAAACTAATTTCTGAAAATCACAACTTCTGTGTTTAATTGGGTCAATGGGGACTGTGCCAATTACTAAAAAATGCAATGTGAATTTGCTCATCAATTTTGAGTAAATTATGTTGGCGTTCACAAGCAATCTGTGAATTTCATTTGCATTAAAATAGTATTTTGGGGTAAAATTCTCTACATATTTCTTTGCAAATTCACATTTTTCTCAAAGTCTGAAACAAGGAGATATGGATGAGATGAGTAACTTGAAGAGTTTAACAATGTCTAAAAATCAAACATATTTCTTCAAATAAAAAAACAAAGATTAAATTTGGAGAAATCATTCTATAGATAATTTTAAAATCTTATTATCTTCTATTGTGCTTTTAAAATGAAAGTTTTATTCAAAGTATGAAAATAAAGGGTAGATTAATTATAGATTTCCTAGAAGCCTTCAGAGCCATTGATAAAGGCAATGGCTAGAACATATATTGCAAAAAACCCAAGGAGATGTTACTTGTGTGGAATATAAATGAGTAGAAAAGTTGTAAAATTATTTTGTGTCTGATAAAGAATCATCATCATTTTTTATTAGTCCTAGCTTATTTGTTTCAGAATTATACATTACTTTGTTGTTGTTGTTTAATTGTTATTTTGGGTATGTGGTGTACAATTGTGTGTGAATGTATGTGCACATTCTGTGCATTTACTTTTCTTCTGCCATTAAAGGAAACTAGGCAAAAACAGGAAATATGAAGACAAAAACTTTTTTTTTTCTTGGTATGTCATAAAAGTCCTATTTTCTTAATTGAATAAAGAGTAAAGCAACAGGAAGCTGGCAAAACAATGGACTAAATTTTTGATTCTTGAAAAGATGTTATCCCAATAAATTCAATTAAAAAAAAGGAAAAGATGGAAAAAGGCATAAGAGAGTCACATAAAGTTACAATTGATTATTTATATGAAGTAGTTATTTTTGAGTCTCCTCAATTCAAAATAATAAGAATAGGTTATACTCAATGGGTAAAATAAGAAACCAGTAATCGATTCTACCTAGGTTTTTATATATATTTAAATATCACTCTAAATTATCCATTAGCTCACAATTTTTAATTAACTATGGTATTCCACAGTTAGAAGAAAGCGTAGAAGAAGAATTTTCTAAGGGAAGACCACCTCCCAAGAAATTAATATTTCAAAATTTCTTAATAGATGGGAATTTAATCTCTGCTTGAAAAAAAAAGTTTTAAAAGCAGATTTAGTAGAATGACAATACCAACAATTTTACACTTATATTAATGTAAAATCTATCCCCATGTAATTTTCATTCATTTGTCACATTTTAGATGTTTGAAATTACAGATTAAGTAGAATCACTTTTTCTTGATAGGCTCACAAACATGTTAAAACACCTTATTATGTCCTTTTCAGGTTTCTTTTATCCAGGACAAGTATCCTAGTCCTACTTGTCTTTATATTTATATTCCATCTCCTTACCAGTTCTGTCACCATCTTGGATATTTCCTCACTAATTAGTCAATATTCCCCTTTTATGTTACATATTGGGAAATAATATTCATTTGTATTTGAATGACAGAGTAGTAAATATTTTATATAAATTATTTTGACATGCTTGAGCAAAGTCTAGTTATTGGGATAATATTCTACAATTCAGAAATTGCCTCAGAATGGCTTACCAAATTGGATCAGGAAAAAAGAATTGCATCTGAAGTGCAAGCCATGCAAATCCAAGCTTAGAAAATGACAGTGATCATTATGTCCATTATCAGAATTGTATTAATTTTGACATGATTTTCTAGTCCTTGTAATTGGTTTTTACTCTGCCATCTATGGTCTCCCTTATAACCTCATTAATATATTGTTTACAACAAGAATAATAAACAGAACCTTTTTATATTTAAGTCACCTTGCATAATTGAAACAATAGTCCAAACCATTAAATATCTGAAATTATTCTTTCTGTAGTATGAGATAGGAAGGAGCATCACCACTTACAGAGTCTAAGAGACAAGTTTGGCTGCTTTATTCTTGAGTTACTAGAAAGTGCCCTTGAGAGATCGGGAATGATATTCATTACCTTGGAAACAGTTAATAAATTGGTAATTGTGTCTCTGGCACCCAGCAACTAGAACAAAGGTAACAGGGAATAACACGAAGAATTTCTTTCTACCTTACAGTGGACGACCTTATTATGCATCTCTCCAATGTCACAATATAATGTCCCAGAAAGGTTTGTACAATCATGTGAGGTTACTTCCTTCCGCTCATTTTTATACCATAGTGTAAAGAAATCACAAATTATCATCAAAATAAAAATAAAAACAAATACAAATTATGAGCACCATCTTTCACAGAGATTCACAGTGGATCACATTTACGTCCCTCCTCAACTTACATCAATTGTTCTGTTGAAAGCCTACCTCTGACATTTAGTAGAGAAAATGGAAAGTTAGCACTAAGAATAAATTATTAGGAAGAAAAAGAAAATTATGGAATCTAGAACTAAGAATAACAAACCAGATGAGGGCCTAAGAAAGACAAACCGCTAGATAAGTGCTATTACATAGAATTTTCTGTATAATTCGAATATTTTGTAAACTGTCCATCAGTGGACATTTTCCGCATGTGGTTGAGAACCAGCATCTGGCTAGTGTGACTGAGGAATTAATTGCTAATTTTACTTAATTTAAAATGAAATGGCTTCACATAGCTAGAGGCTACTATATTAAATAGCTATAGACTATGTTCACTTTCACATTCCACTTGTCTTTCAAATCTGGTATTTATTTAAAAGCCACATACTACCTATTATCTGTTAACAAGTAGCAGGTTTCCTTTTTTCTGAAAAAGAAATACCAATTCATTAAAATAAATATGAGGCTATTATATCTCATATTCTCCCAAGTTATTTTAAAAAATAAATTTTGAAAATCTGTAATGGCTTCTGTGTCTAAGCTTTGCCATTAAATTAGTTATATGACCTTAGGCATGTCAGTAGTAATTTGACTCTTAGTTTCCTCATCATGAGAGGTCAGATATCTAAGGTCCAAATCAGTTACAAAATACTTTTATTATAAAATACCATGTACCATAGGACTTGATGGGTTTAGGAAGAAAATAAGTAAGATGATGGTGTAGAGTGACTAGTTGTGAGGTTGCTCCTTCAGCTAGGGTGATCAGGATGGACCTCTCTGAGGATCAGATATTGGAGCTGCAACCTGAATGAAAAGTCTAATATGTGAAGAGTAGTTAAGGCAGAAGTAACAGTAAGTGTATAATTTCTGAAATGAACATGGATCAGAAAGAAGTTAAATGTAGGATATCAAAAGTAGCAAGTTAAGCAGGGCCAGATAACCTTTTCCTGATAGCCTTAATTAGGGGTTTGCATTTTATTCAAGGAGACCAATGAGAATTGTAAGCAAGGGATTTAAATAAACTGATTAGCTGATAGGAAAAAAAAACTATTTTATTTGAAATATTGGAGAAGAGGTCTACAGATATCGGACCACGAGAAAGACGAGCAACTAGGTCCTAGAGCAAATTAAGCCTAAAACATCACTGGAGGTAAAAATGATATAACTGAAGCTGTCTTCTGGCACATCATGGGAAGGAATGGTTCTTCGCAAAAGATGATAATGCTAAGAAAAATAGAAGGCAGGAGGAAAAGTGGAAGACCAAATATGACAAGGATTTATGTCATAGTGGAGGTCAGAGGCATAAGTGTACAGCTGAGCAGGGCTGTTGAGAACAGGACATTATGTACAACTCTCAGTCATGGTGTTGTCAGGAGACAGAGCAAACTCAACAGCATGTAACACACATTACATTTTTCAAATAACACTTTAGTTGTTTTGTAATGAATGGACAGTAGAGGGCTGTTGCAACATATAATGATGTCCGTATAAATTATCTAGTTGGGTCACTAGTATCACCAGTATACTATTTTGGTTTTCCACAAGGATTGCAGAGATTTATTCAAACGAAGGACTGTGACCAAAATGGCTAACTGTCCATCAAAATTTTTTACTCTCCTTTCAAGATGCAGAGTTAATGCTGAGAAGTGGCTGCTCGGCCTAAGATTATATTTTCGTTTCCTTTGTATCTAGGTACAGCCATGTGAGTAGTTCCCATGGAGATTATGAACCTAAGTGATGCCTGTCTCTTCCGTGTCAAGGTGATTAAGAAGCAAGTATACCTTCACCCTCTTTTCCCATTCTGTTTGCTGGATGTTTCCCCCTCTTCCAGAGAGATCCTCATAGTCACGTCTTTGAAAATGACAGAACTCTCATTCTCCTGGGTCCCTGAATGACTGTATGGAGCAGCCCCTCTCTCCACCAGCTCCAACTTCCACACATCCAGAAATACTTATGTTAGCATGTTACCTGAACAAGTTTTTGTTTTGTTTTATTTTGTTCTGTTTTGTTGTTTGTTTTTTGTATTAAGCCCCTAAAGTTTTGGAATTTTAAAAATTGTACCTAACCTTTCTCTAATTAACAAAGAACCCCTGCATAGTAATGCCTGTACTACAGGTTATAAATATTTTTCAATTAGTACAATTCTTCACATATATATAAGTGGAGATGGGTCTTTAAGTCTCCACTGGACTAATGGCTGACTGAAATCTAAATGTGTGGTCCAAATTCCTATGGAATATAGTTTAGAAGTAGATACCAAAGATCACTTTATAGTCATCAAAAAGTAGAGTTTGAAAATTTATACAGATCTCTACGGAACCACTAAAAACATAACAAGAGCTTGTCTGCTTCATGATAGAACCAAAGCATTAGAAATAAGATTTGGCCTTTTTTTTCTTTAAGGAGGAAATATTTAGGGGATTCTTCAGGTAACTCTAGATAATGTGAATTCTACCAGTGCAAACGGCACTGGCCACTTGAAATATTTTCATTCTTAATGATATTCAAACACTAAAATCACGGCTAATTTTTTCTTTATGTGAACAACTCTGTTATAACAGTCTTATGAAAACAATACAAATGGAAATATTCAAGTATGGTATTATATATTTGTAATCTGAGGAAACAAACACTTGTACTTTAACCCCAGATTGGTATTAAATTGCTTGAATAATCAGAACTTGCGTTGTCTCTCACTCTCTCACCTTAGTTATTCACATAACAGGCATCCTGTTTGCCTAAAAATAAAGTCCATTCTATAGCATGACTTCAAAACTTAGTTTGAGAAGATTTATGAACAATAAGGTTTATATTTAGAACAATACGGTATTTGAAAAAAAAAAACATAATTTTCCTCCATTCTAAACAAGTTTTATATTGCATTTGCATTTCTGCCACATTTCAACAAGATTACATCTTCAGAGAACTAATGTTATGACTAATTTCATTCACATTTGAGAATAAATGTAGCTGGTTTGAAAGGAAAAAATAAAAACACTAAGTAGTGTTCTAGAATAGGGAATAGAAAAGACAATGATTTTCAGCAATCTAATATAAAAGGTTTTGTAAATCACAGAACTGTAGGAGACATTTTTGGTTGAGATAGTATTTGAGGTATGGTACAGCCCACATAACAGACAGAAGTTGGAAAAAATATGATACTAGGATTGGGAAGTAGCTAGTTTTCCTGTAGGTACTTTGCTATTTCTCTTTCAACGTATGTGTGTGCGTGCGCACACACACACACACACACACACAGACATACCCCTCATGCTATTTCTTGGCTGCCCAGGGCCCTTCACTGGGTTTCATTATTCTGCTCTAGAGATTTCTATTCTCTAACATTCATGTCATTCTCCCATTATCATTACTCTTTTTATCTCTAATGCATGAGCTAATCTGACTATTCCATCGGGGCATTCATTCCGTGCATTTTGCCTCTCCTCTCTTCATTTTAAATGCAGACATCACAATTGATTATAACACTCTTTCCTGTTGAGACCCCAGGCACAGACTCAATTTAAGACAATATACTCTAGGCAGCCATTGCCTATTGTCAGAATTGGTACCTTAGTGTCATAAAATAGAAATAGTTACTGCAATATATGACTTAATGAAATAAATAATCCTCCCAAAAGGCTTTTATTTATTTAAATAGTATATTAAAAAAAGAATTTAAAATATGCTCATTGACAACTATTGCCAGATACGGGGGTTGGGGATAATGACTAAAAAACCATACATAATGAGACAATGACAATAAAGAGATGCACATGCCCATTTAGGCCAGGCTGCTAGTGGGTGAAAGGTGGGGGAAAAAATATGCTGAAAAAGTAACAGATGAAATGAGTTTTGAAATTTTACTAGGAGTTATCCAGACCAACAACAGCACAGAAGAAAAGTTAGGGGAGGAAATAATAATAATAATATAGTTTGAGAGTAGCAGAAACATGGTAAGAGATGAGTCTTGAGAGTTCTGCAGGAGCAAGATTTTACGAAAAGACCCTCTAAGAAATGTTAATTATATTATTCTGGCAAATGAGTATTGTAATGCTGGTTTAAAATAAATATGCGAAGAGAGTATACCCAAGAAAGAAAACATTAAGAAAAACCACCACAATAACGTGACCTTTTAATCATCTTTCCTGTGTCACTGTGTCAGCGTTAGGTATTTAGAAGAAAAAATACACTTTTATATTATGACTACTTAGGGAATTTTGCTATGATGATATATTCTTTTAATGCCTTCATCAAGGTTTTATTATTAAGAAAAATGTCTTAAAGCACAAGCTCAAAAGAATGTACTTTTTAAAGCATCTCCACATTTATGTGAAGTACTCACTTCAGCACACACCTTACACGAGAAAGTAGATGTTGTTATTTAATTTACGAATTTATAAATACATTATCTAGAGAATGTTGACCGTAACCCCAAAGCAGACCACCTGTTGATGTCTAAGAATATTGGCTTTATTACATGTAATAAAACTTACTAAAGACTATTAGGTTATTTTTCCCAGGCACGTATTGATGTTTTGCTGAAAATTAGTGCCAGACTCTATTTGGGAAAATATTTGAAAGATAGAATTTACTATTAATCAAAATTATCAATTTAAATATGAATGAATATTCTATCCTTGATCTATATGTTAATGAAGAACTATATAATTTAATTTACTCTAAGGCTTGGAATATAATTCAAATTTGAGATAATTGATTTGGCAATGCCTGGGAGGAGGATGAAGGCTATGATGGAAAAATAAAATGCTCTTTATTTAAAAATACCAGGATGACATGTGGCTGAGTGACTTTGTAATAGCTTTTAACATTTCGACAAGTAGCAAATTAGGTTAATGGTTTGAGTTTTGGCAATATAAATGTTGGCAAAAGACCTATTTTCACTATAAAAATGCAGAAGAGATTAAAAACTTTGCAATTTTGTGCCAGGAGGTAAGTATCAAAAGGTATCACCATTTTATATTCTACTTCACCAACAGTAATGTGATTTCAACAGCTTTGCTTTCAGATTACTTTATAAAAAACAACTGCAAGAAGCTCAAATGAAATGTCAAATTCTTCTCAAAGGTAGAAATAGAGAATTTACATGTTTTTGTTTGTGTATCTTTTTTTTTTTAATATTTGAGCCAGCTAGAGATGATGTTATGCATAAGAAAAATTGAATAAAAAACACAATTTTTCCCCAGTAGGATTCTTCAAATTAATTATCTCTTTTACAAGTTAGAACAGACAGGTAAAAACTCAATGAGAATTTCAGATTCTATATGTTGACATATTTACCTATAGAGCACATTGTCATTATCCTTCAATTCAGTAGATACTGCCGATATTTTTTAACTGTTTAAGTAAAAGAAAATAAACTAGACTTTGGAATTGTCTAAAATATGGAACATATTTTTAAAAATCATAATATTTTAAGCAGTTTCTTTTGTATGACTATATGATTCATAATAAAAATGATAATTTCCTTGATACAGAAGTGTTTCAGCTCAATAAACTCCCATATTGTTTGCAACTCTAACAAATTAGAATTGCTTTTTCTGAACTGAAATGAATATGGCTTTGATATGAAGTTCCAGGAGCATTTTACAATTCTGAAAATAGAAAAACTCTAAGTAGATATTTCATTTTTTGTTTGCAAAGAACAAATGTCCACATAGTAGGAATATTAGAAAAGAATGGAGATTTTGCAGACATAGTAATTTGGGTTTCTTCTTCCTCGAGAAATAAAAATAAATGCTTATATCTAAAATTTGGAGCTAATCACCTTAGGCCTTAAATTCTTAGTACATTTTTTCATCTTTAAAAGAAGATGAAATTATATGTGAAGAGAGTATATCTAAGAAAAGAAACATTAACAACCACCACCACAAGAACATGGCCTTTTAATCCTATCTGCAGACAGTAGTGATAGTTGCACAATGTGAATGTATGTAATGCCACTAAATATTCACTTAAAATCTATTCAAATAGTAAATTTTGCTTTGCATATTTTATCACAATGTTTTTTTAAAGTAGATGTTGGTTTCTTTATATTTATACTTACATATAACTAAGAAATACTTATGTAATCATAGAGGAATAAGCACTACAAATATCATCATCTGTTATTTTTCAATTTATCCTAAAGTATGTGTTTCAAGAGTCTCCACCTATCAAAGATAAGAATAGTTAACAGTCTGGCTGAATAAATATTTTTTTTTCTTTAGATTTGTCTCATTTTCCTTGTTTATAATTATCCCTATTAAATATATCTGTTTATTTCTAACACATACTCTTATCTTAGATGTGAGATCATAAACGGAAATGGAAAAAATTGCATTGTTTGCTTTGCCTCGTAAGAGCTATGGATATTTTATGATCCTCATGAAAACACGAGGCATCTCTTTCAATGTCTGTTTTTGAAATGCATGAAATAAAGTTGCTGTGACCACATTGTATAGTGACTCAAATCTTGCTCCACCAGTTGTTATCCCTGACCGTAACTATGTAACTCCTCTGTGTCTCTGAATCTTCACTTATAAAGTAAAGATAATAGTATTAATTACTTCATTAGTTTTGGAGATTTAATTAGTTAAAACTCTTTTAAAACAACGTCAGACACATTGTTAGCTCTTACAAATGTTATTTTTCACTATTATTCTTATCTCCAATGTGAAAAATATATTAGAGATTATTATGCTCAAAATGAATTCAGGATACTGAATTATAAAATTTGATATCACACTGATCAAATAAACAAAGAATTGCCATGTTTTCATTTAGTTAATTGATAAGTATGTAATTACTGGGGACTTAAAAAAATACTTAATTTCATCTTGTTTCAGGATGTGTGCTTCTAAGACTGTGTTACCTTTATTGTTGCATCTTAAGCACAGCTAGGTAGAGAGCAACTTCTGAAAGTTCAAATTCCACAAACATTTCTCTTTTCCCCGGAGTTCTTCCCCGCTGCATTATCTCTGACAAAGCTTCTGTCTCAGGCTGAGGCATGTTGCAATTAGCAACAATTAATTAACCTCACTGAAAACTGGTGTGTAGCTGATTTAAGCTCATTTTTTCCTTTTTTCCCTTTTCTTTTTTTCTCTTTTTGTCTGTAAAGCTTAGAGTTTGGGAAGAAGTTCAGTCAGCAGGGATTTCCTTTTCTTTTAATCTACCTACCACGAATCCAATGATGTTTTACGTAAGATTTAATTTCCCTATAATTTCATAAAGCTTTGGAAAAATATTACTTACAATTTCTCTGTTTTCTTACTTGGGTACTTTATTTAATGTATGCTTATGATTACCTATTTCAGCATTAGTATGTGATTAGCACTACTATTATTTTCAGGCAAAGTAAATATAATACCTTTATTTTAGACTCTCGTAATCTTAATAAACAGACAAAAATAATTTGTATGCAAAGCAATGATTTCAAATTTAATTAAATATGCATGTTTTGTGAGTGGCCTATGCATAGGAATTACTATTAGTTTTCATTCCCTAACTTTCCTATTGCTTTGTTGACCATCTGCCCCAAAGTAAATCAGTTAAATGTCACCGATCAATTATTCTTATATCTAAAAAAAGCTTAACAGTGTAGAATCAATGCCCTATTCTAGATATCAAGTTACAGACCCTGCCCTTGAAATTTAACTTTACAGAATAAGGACCTGACAAAAAATGTTAATTCTGCCCAACTCGAATGTTATAAATGAAGAGCAATATAGTTATTTAAATGTAAGGTAAATTAAAAGAAGCTAAAATAGACCATATCTAACAAGAAGTTTTGCACTGCTTGTTAATACATCATCCGTTCCTTGTCTGTTTCACTTATTCTCTTTATTAGATCATTGAAGACCCTGGTTGTGGAATAGATTAAAGCAGTAATTGGCAACTTATATTTAAAAGAGACTGTTTGTTCATAAAATGTTAAATACATTATAAAAACTAGAATCTATTTCTTTATGAATAATATTTATTAAGTATCTCTCTTGCATTTTTTGTGGTAGAGTTTGTATAAATGGTCAAAGTAGTTTTAATTTTACATGTACATAACTGGCCTTGGGTTATGTTTTCATCTTGCCACAGATTTCCTATGTACTCCGATGAATCACATTTCTTGGTGTACGTGCAAGTTTGCTTTGGCTTCTCTCCCAGAGAGGCTCTCCTAGCCTTACGTAAATCTAATAGTATCTGCAATGAACTATGGTCTTCTTCAGCTGGTTCTCCATGATTATAGCAGATCATTTTCCCTTGATTATAATTATGTAAGTTCACCGAGCTATATTAACATAAGATAGCCTTTTAAAATTAATCACAAAGAGCTCTCTTAAATTCCGAGACTTTCCTCATTTACCTCTAGTCTATTCTTCCACTTTGGGGAATTTTCTCATAGCATTATTAACTTAACAACTATGTAATTATCCAACAGTTATAAGTGCCTACTGTATGCAAATTACTATTAGAATCCTTAAATAAATATGTATAAAAATGTATGTGTTAAGAATTTTACTCATTAGCTGTCATTATGTTTTAATAACTATAGTAACAAATTTTCTTCAAAATAATACATTTTCAAAATAATAATTTGCAAATTTGTTTCTCCACTTTAGCATATCTAAGTATCTTGCAGCATCCCTCTTCTTTCTGAACACGCCCTTGAATATCATCTGCATTCAGTTAAAAAACAAAGTCAAACTACAGATTACTTGGCTCTTTGGTTTTATATCATTTTTATTGTCATTGGCCATATCATAAATAATTTACAAATGTTAATGATTTACATAACAGATATTAATTTAATAATATTTTTGCTATAAGTGCAATAACTTTACTCATATTTTTACTTAATAAATTCCACATTTTTCCCTGTGATGACTTTAAAAGTGGGAGTCATAAAATAATTCAATATCAGAGAGAGAAGAATTGACAAATTTTCTTTGTAAAGAAAGCATCTTAGTGTTTAAACCTACTAAGCTGAACTTTACTCTTAGACTACTATTGTTGTAGTCTCACACATGCAGAGGTAGGATTTTCCAAACAATGTAGTAGTGGTTACATGTTTATGGTTAAGACAACAACGATAATTAAACCAACAAAATAAAAAGCAACGTGTTTTTTTATGCATATATTTCAACAGTTAAGTGTAATGTATATATGTGTATATACACACATTTATATTTTAAAGTAGCATACTCGCTGTTGTACTAAATTGGCTTTCCTTTTAGACTCATATAACTTTTTACTAAAAATCCACTTAATAACAATACATTTAAAACTAAGGTGGTAATTTTCTATAATCATTGTACTTAAACTTAATCAGTAATATGGTCTTTCAAAGCTACCTTTCCAAGGACACTTACATATTTAGTGGTTCTTTGGGTATTTGGCACATTGGTCTCTACCTATCTTTCATTTCAGCGTGTTAGTTTTCAGAGTGAGTGTTCTAAATGTTCCGTGACATCATTTTGAAGGATGCAAATTATTTGTTCATTTGTGTTCGATTACCTAGGGGAGTTAACTTCATCCTCCATTTAACACTTAGTTAAAAATAAAATCTTTTACTTGCACATAGTGTTTAGACCTTTTGATCACTACCCAACTGTATTTGTAACACAAACATTTGTTCTCCAACCTTTCCCAATCTACCTCAATCAAAAAAAAAAAGTTATCGGGTGTTTTAATGGAAAAATCTAAAATCTTTCAACATCTATTATGACATTCACATTTATGGCCAGTATATTGTGATTACCCTTAATATAAACCATGAAGTGTCCAGTTTTATCAATAATTGGCAAAAATCTTATGTCCTGTGGAAATCCTTTTATAAGAGATTACAATTTCCTTAATGGAAGGATATATATATATATGTATATATATATATATAGTCATAAACAGTGCAATACAAGCAAGTTTAAATATGTCAAACTAATATACACATGCACGTACATGCATTTATATGGACATCCATATATATACTATATTACTATTATATTTATTATATAAAATCATTCTATTTATGGAATTAGGAACACAATGCTCAGCAGTCTTTTTACATCAGTTTTAATCAGTCGTCTCAATGAATAGTCTGTTCATCCTGTAGATTTGAGGAAACACTTTAGAGAGCTTACATTACTTGACTTAACACATAGAAAGAATCAAGGAAATATTCAAACTCAGGTTGATTGACTGAAAAGTCTATGGCTTTCAACTTCAAATGCTTTTCTGTGCATGCTAGTCATTCAACAGCTGCTCCCTATTATTTGATTTTTCATACTGTTCACTCCAAACTTCTCATTTCTAGTGAAACTGAGAAAAAGTCTCTATTGCACATGCTATGTATCTTTGTCATTATTTTAACAAATTTAGCTTCTCAAAATGGACAATTTCATCATCTCAAGAGAATATTTTCAACAGGAACTATGGCTTGAGCAATGAGAGAGATGAGAATTCTAAAAGGAGGAAAGCAATTATACAAGCTTCAGTTCTGCACATTAATGTCTTACCTAATCCCCATTAATAAGAATGGATCACTTTCCCAATGGCTTTTTTCTTTCCCAAGGAAAAGTTAGTCTTAGAAGGCTTTTAAAATAAATTTTTATTTTTGTATCTGTGATCCAGTCTTTTAATTTGTTGAAGAGAGTAATACATAAAGAAACTCCATGACTATGAAACATCTGAGGTGCTCTACATATGTGCGTGTAGCATTATGGCCATGGATCTTGCTCATTAAAAACTTGCATGCTGCTTGACTAGCGGAATGAATGTTGTCTGTGGAATGTTGACTTAATTGGGTTAAAGCTGTTTATCCACTCTGTCACCTGCTAATGGTGCCAGAAGATTCTGATGTTTTTGGTGAGTTTTTTTTTTTTAATCTATATCCACTTTTTCTTCTTTTTTCCTTCAAGTCACACTGTAAAATGACTTGAGTTAGTGCTCAGGTCATTACAGTTCTCAGAAAACTATCAAAATAGTTTTAATTGCTAAGAAAAATTTTTACTGACACTTTCCTAAATCATTTTTTTTTTAAATTTCAGCAAGTACCAATGCTGAGATTGAACAGTGAGTTTTACTGGCCAGCACTCCAGACACCTTAAACCTTTTAATTAAAAGAAATCATATTTTAATTTAATTTTATTTATAGTCGAATAATATTTTATTGTAATAAAATATATTTAAAATTAGGTGTTTTTTTCTTTGTGTGGTGTGTGTTTTTTAATGTTTGTATTCTGCTCAGGAAACAGAAACCATGCTAGAAATAAAGGCTGAGAGAATTTTAACAGATAATTGGTTTAAAAGGTGTTCAAACAGTGGAAAGAAGAAATAGAGAGGGACAAGAGTAGCAACAGTAAAACAGAGATTGGTTACTTAAGGACCAAAAATCTGCTACCGCTCTTGGGCCAGGAGCCAGTATTTAAAGTCAACCTACTGAAATTATAGGTGCTCCACTGCCTCTGGCTATTGGAAACACACAGTGGCCTCTGGACAGAAATCCGGGGACCCCCATTCCCTCTGAGTGTTCTCAGACCACCCTGGACCTCATTGAAGCCTACAACCACATTCAGTAGCTTTTTGTCTGCTGCTGCTGGAGTCTACATCAGGAACAGAAAAAAGTACATAAGAAGAAAAAAAGAAAAAAAAAATTCTTCTTCCATCTTGCAATCTCCCAGCTGTGGTTCCAACTGGCCGTGCCTATCAGAAGGCTAGGAAAAATAGCCTGGGGAGTGTAGTTGCTAGCTTTGAGGGGAAACACAGAGGTGAGAGGCAAAAGAAATAATTCAGCAAATTTTTTTAGATTTCATCTTATAATTCTATTTTATTCTTACCAGTGATTCATTGAGATGATATCTCTAAAGTGCCTTTGGCAATGTTTTGCCTATTACATAGATACACAAAAAATGCCAGTATTATAGGTGAAGGTCTTTCTAAAATCAATTTATATTTCTTGTCTTCTGAAACAAAGGACACAACATAATTTAACTTTTTCTTAATGACTCAAGGTTGACTTTAGAATGTCAATGTTTATGTGGGATCATTGCCTTCAAAGACTTTTGAGATGTAGAATGATGCTTGTCCCAATGCTAATGATCCCACACTGCTATAATTTTAAGGTTAATGTTCTGTTTTTTCTTTTTCTTTGTCTTGCAGACAAGCAATCAACAATAATTTCATGCACTTTTCAGTGTACATGCATTTAGTAATATCCTTACTGCTCCTAATTTTTTACATTGACTTGTTGGGTGTCAGGAACCAAGATAACCAAATTTTCTGAAATCAGGCTTTACAAAGAGAAAACCTAAATGATACTTTGAGATGCAGCCTATGGGCAGGGTTTTCCCCATGAGCAAAAGTAAATGAGTACACCTGTTCAGAGACCATTTTTGTCTAGTCTGTATTTCTATATTTTTCAGAGTTGTGGTTGTTTGCTAAGCACCCTCCAGGTGGTTGAGATGTTAATGTAATATTGGCTAGCTAGCAACAACAGGCTAATTCTTTGAAAGGCCTGAGGTGATTTGTGAAAGATTTATCTCATAATAATAAATATTTCATAATTGAAGAAAAAATAAATCCTTTCCCTTTATAAACACAATCATGACCTCTTTTACAAATATACAAAAGTTGATTATGAAAAAAGAGCTTGTAGAATCAAGGAATCACACAAATATTTCTATGCCTTGTATTTTGATCTTATATTAAATGTGTGCATATATATATGTATATATAAATGTACATGTGCATGTATAACATATACACACAAATAGATATATATATTTTGTGTGTTGAAAGTGGAATGGAGAGCATCAGAGATTGAGCAGAAGAAAATTAAAAAGAAAATACTTTTAATAACCCTAAATCTAATTATATCATCAAGGAAATCTTGACACGCCCCTCTGTTGTCCTCTAGTAGGACATTATGGCCTAGTACAATTAATTTTCCACATATAAAAGTAACATGTCACTTTTTTCTCTTGCTTCTATAATTCTTCCGGTCTTACATTTTGGATCTCCTTACATTTACTATCTTATACCTAGTATTTAAAATAATTAGTCCCATGCATTATAAATGAGATTAAATTTTCCTGACAACTCAATGTTGCTTTTATCATGCTTTTATTCCTAAGTGTATGGCAGCTGAAAGGGTGTTATTATACATATATGCTATTGAGGCAGAGTTTTGTGGTCAGAATAACAGCTAATTACTAACCAAGTCGGGACAAAACCCAAGTTTCTAGGAATTCATGTGTTTGAAAACCCTTTTATAACTGGGAAAGCATAAACATAATAATTTATACAATGGTGACAGTAAACTAGTTTTCTATTGCTGCTGTAAAACAAAACAACAAACAAACAAAAACGCCACAAACATGGTAGCTTAAAATAATACAAATGTATTTCCTTATAGTTCAGTAGGCCCTGAGTGTGACATAGATCTCAGTTGGCCAAAATCAAGGTAGCTGCAGGATTCGTTCTTCTGGAGGCTCTAGGAGAAAATCTGTTTCCTTGCTTTTTTCAACTTCAATAGGCTTACACTTTTCTGGGCTCATGGCCACCATCCTCTATCTTCAAACCCAGGAATGGCTAATTTAGTCCTCACTTTGTGTTATTCTGACCTCTTTGTTAGTCACATCTCCCTAACTCTAATTCTTCTTCCTCTCTTTTACTTTTAGGAAGCCTTGTGATTACATTGGGCCCACCTGGATAATGTCGGCTAATCGCCCTACTATAAACTCAGCTGATTGGCAATCTTAATTCCTCCTTTTCCTTTTAACTGACATATTCAGAGGCTTTTAGGGTTAGAACATGGACATTTTGGGAAGGCCATTATTCTGTCTGCCATAGTCAGTAAAGGTAGTAATTCATAAAAGTACCCCCGTTGTTTTGTTTACTTGTCATAAAAACTCTATCAGGAAGGAAGTAGTACCTTTATTTTGTAGGAGAGGATATAATATTCTAGGGCTTTTAGCTTTTATTGGTGGCAATTAAGACTTACAAAACCTTGGAATTATTACAGTTTATATTCTGTAGAATATAATTTAATTAAATTTTAAAAATACTAGCATTTTTGAGAGGGATCCATAAAAATGCCCAAAATGTGGGTTTTAAAAAGCTTCAGTTTTGTAGAAAAAAGAAAAATATACTAATGATCTTAGATCCATTAAAAAATTATAAGTAAATATTAGTTTAAAATAGCTTTATTTCCTATCTCAAATCTCTAAGACCTAAAAGTGGTTGATGATATAGTTGTGAATAAATAAATCAACACTGACTCTTATTTGTGGTCAGTTTTTGTAACAATTTTATCTGTAAACTGTCTCTTCAGACCTCCCCTAGTATCACTTAACCTCTCTGAATTTGTTTTCACATCAATAAAGTTAATATTTTTTACTTTGCAAGGTAAGTAGTTAGGTTAAAAGAGATAACATGGGAAAATAATCTGGGATATACTAAATGATTAATAAACTGCAGCAATTCCTTATAGTTATTACCATTGTTCCCACCTGCACAGGATCTAATATAGCATTATCTGGCTAAAAAAAGACAAGGAAGAGTATGACATGACAATGCTCAATTTTTGGCTCAAACCATGTGTAATATACTTAAATTTAAATTTTAAAAGTACTTCTTCTATTTAAATATTATTTTATTTTCCTACAAACTAATGAAAAAATAAATAATAATTATTTCTACAAGAATTCTCTCAAATAGTATATTCCTTTTGTGCTCTAAAATAATTAATTTTAAGAAAAATCAATTATTATTGAATGAGTTGTATGAAAAAACAAAGGTGAGTCATGAGTGGATCCAATCCTTCAGCTGCAAGCTATCTTGACTTATAAACAATTTCTTCTCTTTGCAAGAGGAGTAAACCTGCATTTAATGTACCGGCTTTTTAGAGTTTATCATCTATAAAGTTTGGAGATGATGATACTGAGAGCCTCTCTCTACAGATGTGTCAGTACCAGGGGGCAAGACTAGGGCCACATTTCTAAGTGGGCTTAGAGATCTGAGGCTCACTTTGTAGTTATTGAAATCAAATTAAATTTTAAAAGTTCATGAATACGAGTTGCAATTACCAAACAAATTTTGGTTAGAGTCATGTGCTCTGATGATATTGCACTACTAATAATATTTTAATCCAATATATTATAGTATATTTTTCTAAAATTATCATAAATTTAAGTAGTCTAGTTGATTTAGAATCACAAAAAATGTAAAATATTAAAGTTAACTTTTTAAAGGATATATTTCATGTGAATTATTTCTATAAATATTTTAATAATTTATATAACTATTAAGTAACCCATTATTTCTTTCATATTAGTGGTGACATAACTTAAATAATTCCATAAATGTTTGAGGACTTTTTTATATGTTAGAAAATAACATAGTGACTTATTTAGGTTAAGTAGGTTTTTTTAAAAGACATAAAGATCTACATGTAACTTTAAAGATAAAGCTGTATACACTCATAGGTATGTAAATGTCTAATCACTATGTTGTACATCTCAAAATAATATAATACTGCATGCCAACTATAACTGAAAAAAATTTAAAAGATAAAGTCATATAAAATTAAAAGGGTAGTTTGTTAATAGTGTAAATCATATCTTTCATTTAATTTTATTGAATATTTTAATTGTGTAATGAGACTCTATCTGTGAAATATTAAAAGATTTTCCCCTATTAAATTAATGCAAGAAATTCCTCTATTAATGTAGAATTATTAGCTAAGAGTATCATTAGAAATCGCATATGAGGACTAATGCTATGCTTTACACACATACTATTTCTATTAACTGTAATATTTATTTTTTTCAAATTTTACTTTAAAAAGTTGCTTAAGGTCAACTATTTGAAGTTTCTTTAATTCAGTAATTATAATAGTTTTTCTTATGTCTAGTTTAAGTGAGAAATTCTAGATTAAGGTTCCAGAAATTCCCAAAGATTGGAAAGTATACACACAGATAAATACATACACAGAGAATTCGTGTATATTTACCAGTCCACATTAACTTAAGGACTTAAAGCCATAGAGTTAAGACTATGGATTAATTTAAAGACTTAAGGGCATGAGTTTTATATAATAACATATTTCCATGAAGCGGAGTCTGTGTAATGAAAGCGAAATGAACATAGCATTGTTGACCTGAAGTCACTGTTAGCCAAATTGACTTTCCTTTGAGTGTGTTCCTCTCCTTATCATCACCTTTCCACTGCAGGTACATATAAGATGCATATTAACATGGCCCGTGGATAGTCTATTCTCTGGTCTCATGTGTTAAGCTACACTGGGCCGAGTGTCCTAAATGATTTACCATACATTTCCTCACAATAACAGTAAAGCAGTTGTCATCATCAATATTTAGAAGAAACAATGTATCTTACAAACTTCGAAGATCTATGAGAATAATAAGAATGCTAAAATTAGCACACTAAGAAGACGATCAATGTGGATCAGACTCAGTGCCTTAGAGTACTTGACACGATATCGTAAAGCTAATAAATAGACGGAAATTAAGATCAGGTCTGTATCCCAAACTAGCTTTGTGGTGGTATCAATACCAGCAATATCTAAACATACTGATTGTGGCTACATTTAGCCAAAAACAGTATAAAACTCTGTCCTTTACATGAATTCATTTAACCATCAGAAGACCACTTTGTAGGTTAAGGTTAAACAACTAACTCGAGATCAACCAAATATTAAGTGAGAAAATTAGAATCGGAGCTAACTTTGGTTTAGCTCTGAAGGCTATAGTTTTAAATATATCTACTGTCTCTGATAGATACATCTGCCTAAGTAAGCACAGCTCCCTATCCTCATTGTGCAGTAGGGCTGTTGCCTGCTTGTTAGCAATTCTGTTCTTCAATTTAAAAGAAAAATGCAAAGTAGTAAATATTTACTGAGTATCAGAATGTCAAATAGAGAGTTCTGCAAAGTGTAGGAAGAAGGCCAGCACATTGCTTTGCTTCACAGTTCCTGCTTAGTAATTATTTGTTAATTGATTAGTAAGCATGCTGTTCAATGGACTGATTGCAAAAACACCCTTGCAACTTCAAAGAAAGGTAAAGATATACTGCCATGCACATTAACAAAGACAAAAGTGGTAAAATAAGTTCAGATTTTTTTTCTTGAAATATAGCAGAGTCCGTCGAACACATTTTGCAATCTATTCACCAGTCTAGATGTATTAAACCTTGACACCTCAGGAATATTTCTAAAATATACATTGGCTTTATGGACTATAGATGTGTTTATAATCATGTTATGCTACCATTTAAATTTCATACCAACTCGTGATGAAAAAGATATAAATGCATTACAGACATACTCTCAAATCAGGAGGATGAGCCCAATTTTATCAGGTTCTGACAGTTAAATATGCCAAAAATAGTGGGGTATATTTTCAAAGCAGCATGCTCTAATTTAGCCATGCAGCTCATGTTTATTTTAATGATATTTGCACAGTAAAATCACTACAAAACACTCTAAACACTTACCCAACTGTGTATACCAAAGGAAAGAGAATTTTAATTAAACTAAAAAAGGAAAATTATTACTTAACCTTAGCCTAAAGGATGCTCTTCAGTTTCATTTGCTTAATTTCTATGTTCTTATACTTTAGTAAAATATCACAAACAGGAACCAACACAAAAAAAATTTTTAGAAATGTAATTCTATATTGCATGTATCATGATTCAAAAAGGAATGTATCTTGGGACATTAAGTTACCAGTAGTGATCTATCAACCTATCAATCTTTGTTCTTTAACAATCAAGAATTTTAATTTTAATTAGTCATAACCATATTAATTACATTATCAAAAACCCAGTGGAACAAAATTGGGAAAGTTTTACCTCATCAGATGGCCTCTTTTCTCAAAAACTATTAACATCATATTACAGACAAAATAGGTTAATCTCACATTGGGTTTTAAAAATAGGTAGGACCACATCTCCAAATTAATGATTCATAAAATCATTTGCAGCTATTAGCCTATCAGGATAACTGCTGGTAGCTCTTTTATTTCACTGCTTTCTGTTATACCATCAATTTAAAGTCTATCTTATATGGCAGATTTATATATACATCATTTAATTCATTGAGGCCTGTCAGGTTTTTAAAATTTGCATTACCAAGGACAACTACAAGTGTCAAAATATGAAATAACATCCAGGCTGGAATTTTCTAAACCTCTTTTAATTACCTGAGCCCAATTATGAGACCAGTAAAAGCCAGTGTTCATGGTGCCATTAAGTAGTCCATTTTGCCATGTAACTTTTGTGAAGTCTCCTTCAAAGGATGTTTTTGTGCTGCAATGCCCAGATTGACCAGAAAAAACTGAGATGCCATGGGCAGTAGAAAACAGATGTTCTTTCAGACACTCTTTGACAAAAGGCAGTGAAATCTCTCTGCATTTTATCTTGACACTTAGAGAAATGATCATGTCTTTGTACTTTTGTTGCACTCTCTACTGAGGATGTGAACATGCTTACAAATTTTAATTCACAAGTCCTTACAGCACCTTTCTTTCTAAAGAAAGTGATAAACATCATTTAGTTATTAAAAATTCAGATGATTATAGAACATATCAAAGGCTATCATGCATATTTATCGCAATAAAAGTACAAATAGGCTTTATCACTCTATGGGTATCTAATGTGTCATTGAAGGGCACTAGGCTTTGGACCATAGGCAGTATGAACTAGTGTGATTCTTCAAAATTGTATTGAACACTTACCATATGCAAGCCCCTCTAGTAGTATTAGTATAAATTGTTTAATATAAATGCATAGTAGTCATCAATGTACATTCTAACCCTGTGCTCATTAGAACTGTATACACTCATGTAAGAATTATGGAATTTAAAAGAAAAATAAGTGAAAATATAATAACAAATAAACGAGCATTGTATGTTGCAAGAGAACCAGTTAACATTAAGGTAATGAACATAAATAGGTAATCCTTGTTCTGCCTCTAAATAACAGTATTAACTCGGACAACAAGTTATTAATACTTTTCTGGGTCTCAGGTTTTTTTATATTTTAAACATATCAGTATTACCAAATTTGAGATGAAATATAATGGGTTACTAGGTAATGGCCTTCAGAAATTATTTAGCCCAATAAGCCTCTTTGCCATTTTTGGAGAGAAACAGCGATGGTGATAGTTGCTCCTACATCATCAGATGCTGTGAGATTTAATTGAGTTATTTTTCACAAAAGACTTGGTGCCTAGAAATTCACTGGTAGCAATGTGTTATTATTGTCAGTTATATGAGTACTTCAAGAAACACTAATTTTGTTTAAAGTATTTTGCCATGTAAATAAATAGCTAAAGTAAATAAAATTATTTGTTCAGCTTTATTGATCCTATAATTAACAAATACAATTGTAAGATATTTAGAGTGTACATCATGATGACTCTATATATGCATACATTGTGAGAGGATTTCCCTACCCCCACCCCAATTAGTTACAGACCCTCACATATTTATCTTTGTTTGTTTGTTGAGAACATTTAAGTTCTACTCTCTCAAATTTATTTCTAAAGTTACATAAAATAAAAAGTTCTATTTTCAATAATGTTTGCAATGTGACATGTTAAAGTTATACAGTTTTTCTCTTCAGAATATCCAACAGCTTTTAATAAGCTTATCTGCACTGTAAACCTTCAAGAGGGAAATGTAGCAATGTAATATTACTCTAGATTATTTAACTTAAGAATCCTCATTTCTGAGTACAAGTTGTAGAAAGAAACTTGTGCCAAAGACATTCTGTGAAATATTGATAAAGATAATCTCTGAGCTAACTTAGGTTTATGATACTGACACCTCAAGAGTTTTATATGAAACACCTTTTAGAATATGATTTCCTTCACCCCATTCTAGAATGAGTCGCAATAAACAAGGGGGAATGAACTAAAAACAGTCGTAAGGAAGACCCAGGCTCCAGCTATAATTTCTCTGCATAGATTTCCTAAGTGGCATTTAGGGTATGGGAGGGCAGGTTTTTGTCAGGTTTGTATCTTCTTTTTTTTGGAAATTAGATTCCTCGCTGAGGAACTGAGACAACATCTGTGTCTTCAGGCTACTCAAGTTTAGCCTTAAGTTAAATTTGCGGATCACCTTACTAAATATTCTCTTAAACCATAATGGCTCTGTGATACATGACAGTAATATAGTTATTAGAGTAATTAACAGTCCTTTTTTTTCTTTAACTTTTTCTAATTTTTGAAAATATATTCTAATGAAATAGATGTTTAGAATACTTAGAGCCGATGATTTTATATTTTAATATAGAGCCACAAGATTCACAAATAACTTAAGTTCTTTGCTACAGCAATAAATCCTATCAGGCCTTCAAACATACAGTAATTTATTAAGTTGGTTCAATCTTTATTTTTCTTCCCAAATGGTAATTTGAAAATTTAGCTTTATATTTATTTCACAAAATAAGTAAATCAGTAGCTATTACAATAAAACCCCTCTCATTTGAAGATTTTATCCTGCCTTCTCATTTCGCTATTTTATATGTACAATGAATTTTTTACTCTGGCCAGGAAAAACTGTTTATATGTACAAAACACTGTAGTCAACATATAACTGTCCTATTAGTAGGTATTGTTATCTATGTCCTGAAAAATAAACTAAGCAATGAAAATTTAAACTGATCAGAGCTTGCTTTGTGTCAGGCTATAGATACTTAAATTCTTTTCAGTCTTTCCAACAATTCTATGTGGTAAGTGTTATTATTATGGTCATTTAGAGACAAATGATTAAAATATAGAAATTAAGTGGCTTGTCTATGTTCACATAGCTAACAAGTGTGGGGGTGAGAATTTAAACTGCAGCCATGTGATTTCAAAGGCCACAGCTAAATTACTTGCCTATGTTACGTCTCTCTTCTTCCTTTCAGCTCTAACCAACAATTCCTCAATCCTGAGGTGAACAATCAATCATTTACTTGCAAAATATAATGATGAAACTGAAAGTTTTTAAGTGTTACTTGATCCATTTTTTTAAAAAATCTACAAGCCAGTATTTCTGTGTAGTTTCAATAGTCATAATCAAAGATAAATCATCAAAAATTTTATTGAACACCTACACTACTCTAAGAAATGGGAGAAATCATGCAGGAAACAATAAATTGAAGTGCAAAAGATATTAGAACTTTTATTTTGGAATAAAATAATTTTATCCTTTTATCACTGTATTTTCTTGGTTTATAATCTTCATAATATATCAGTATAGCATGCACTTATATTATTTAGAAATGAATATAACTACAGTGAGGTATATACTCATAATTATTAATACTTTAATGATGGGATACACAATCAAATATATTTTTATATTGTTGAACTAGTCTATAAGAAATGATATTTTGATAATAAGAAAGTTTCACTCTAGAGAGAATACACGAGAAAAAAATAGCACATTACAGCATTCATGTGACACTTATTCAGAGTCCACACTGTATCAAGCACTGTTCCAAGAATAGGGATACATCAGTGAACAAAACTTTTCTTGAAAAGCTTAAATTTAGGACAGATAGACCATACACACTTAACATACGTAAATCAATTACATGGCATATGATGAATGCTATAGAAAAAATAGGAGAGAGAGAAAAGAGGGTTAGAGACAGTTTCCAGTAGTAAATATTAAATAATTGTTTGTTGTGTGACACGTGATAATTGTGAAGGGACAAAGTATCTATAGAAATCCAAGAATAGAAAATTCAATCTTTTTGAGACTAGTAAAACAGCAGGCAAGCTAGGCAGAAATAAGATGAGCTATGATGCTCAGTGACCTTGCATAATATCCTTCTCTTGAGTGTGGACAGGATGTGTAACTTACTTCTAACCAATAGAATATGGCCAAGGTAAAGGGATTTTGCACACGTAAATAAATCCCCTATTCAGTTGACTTTAATTTAATGTTAATCAAAGGTGATATTATCCTAGGCGAGCCATACCTATTCAAGTAAGCTATTTAATAGAGGGACTTTAGTGAAGGATTTGAAGCAGCAGACATTCTGTCTCCATTGTTAATTTTGAAGAAGCAAGGCTCCATGAAATCTGCAGCTGCAAGAAAATGAATTCTGACAACAATTCAAGAGACCTTGGAATCAGAAAACTCTAGAAGAGAATATAGCCTGGCCAACATCTTGATTGCAGCCTTGTGAGACCCTGAGCAGAGTACCAAATAATCTGTGCCTTACACACACACAAAAAAAAAAAATGTGAGTTATAAATGTGCGTTGTTTTGGACTGCTCGTTTTGTTGTAACTTGTTACAGACCAATAAACAATTTTCAGTAGTAATCAGGTGAGACAAAATCTGGCTGGGCCATAGGGCAGTGTTGTGCAAATTAGACAAAGGCACTTCCTATAGGGATATTAGCAATCTTGTGGCCTAAAGTTTTGGAGAGAAAACAATGGTGGTTTTCTGCCAAATAAGAAAGGCAACCACCCCTCTGAGTAGACAAAGCCTTGTTCCAGGGGATATGACTGAGTAACACAGCTGCTGTTCATTCCTTTTGCTGGCCCCCTCTGCTCAATCACAAGCAATTAGTCTGAGTAAAATTTAAGTAGAATGAGAAAGACTACATAAGCAGAAGAATTAAAATTTCATTTCTGGAGTGTGGCTGTAATGTGGGGAAAAAAAAGGCAGAACAATAAAATGTAGGCAGGGTGTAATAGAAGAGTGAGAGTAGATATGTTAGGTGCTTAAGTAGACATGAGCAACTGGGGAATAAAGGCCCCTCACAAACTTCCCATAGGACCTCCTTAGAAGTCCTATTTTATGGTTATAAGTTACCCCTACATCCTGAGGCTCAAAGGAGTGAAAAGACATAAAATAGTGGTTGGTTTGGTCTGGTCCCAAGCACTAGCACTGATGGCACCACCCTAACCTTTTCATAACCTTAGCCTCGTTATGCATATAGATGCCTGGAATTTCATGAACCTAATTATAACAGATTGAATTCTGGGTAACCACATGTGCAATAGGCAGGGTTTTATAACCAAATGTCAATCAAAATGATCTGACCTGCCAATCATCGTAACCTCTCATCACACCCCTAATACAATACAGACCTCCCCATTTCCATGAGGATACAGCCCTCTTTGGCATAGCCTGTTTCTCTCTTGAAACTTACTTTAATAAATCTTACTTTTTCTAAATCTTACTTATCTGTAATTCTCCACTGCATCATCAGAAAGGACCAAGGACCACTCAGTGCTACTGAGACGATGATTTTAGATCACCCCAATGGTAACAGATATACAATCTAAACCTGGCTAGATATACAATCTAACCATGGATAGTGTAGCCTCCTACAATTCGGCAATTTGCAAGGCACTTGATATACTTTCATTTCTCATTTGCGAATGAGAAAATAGAGGCTTCATGAATATAGTCTATTGATGAACATGAACTCTGAAGGCAGAAAGGGTTGTCCCAAAACCCCTGCTCTGCCACATTTTATGTCACCTTCACCTTTTAATCCCTAGTTTCCTCTGCTGATTAATTAGGGCAATAGCATATAATAATCACTAGATTGTTATAAGGACTCCATGAAATAATTAATGCAAAGAGATTAGCACATCTCTCTTATATATCTAACAAGAAATTATTTAATAATGGCTATTATTTTCCAAGGTCATATGGCTATTAGGTGGCAGGAATAAGATTCAAAATTTATGTCCTTCAGAGAGGCTGCAGGCAAAGTTTGGAAGAAATTTATAGGAACCAAGAACTGAAACAAATGCCATGAAACTGAAGGAAATATGCTGAATCAGAAACAAGGGATTAAAGAAGTATGGGGACAAAGAGAAAGGATTAATCAAAGACATTTCTATGATTTTAATTCTAGAGTGACCTGGATATAAAATGGTTATTGTTATGAGAAAGGTAGCAAGGTTTGTGTAGAACTGGAGGTAGCTATGAAAAGACAGAAGGGAAAAATGTATATGTGTATATATATATATACATATTTTATATATATTATATGTTCTATAACATATATATGTATACTCTATAAGATTTACTGCAGACAATTAAGTTTAAAGATTTACAATCAACTGTAGAAGTGCTACAGAAGAAATTAGCAAATAATATAATAAGCTAACAAATTATATAATGTTTCCAAATAATACATTATGCTAACAAATCAGCTTCTTATGGAAAATTTCTAGCAGCAGTTTCATAACACTCTGAGCATTTCAGGGAGAAGAAAATCAGGTTATTAAATGATAGAAAGTATTCTCTTAAGCTCTATGGATAATATTTGAGTTATTCTATTTTTGTTGGCAGTATACATACATAATATATGGATGATGCAGGAGGCATCCTGGTTTTCAAATGAACTATCTGCCTGACTTTACAATGTTTAATTCAGGTCAAGTTACTCTAAGAAAGAAGTCACTACTAATTACTTTATTCATGCAGTGAAGAATGAAAGAAAACTATGAATAAATGTAAATTCTAGCATTATTATGGAGATTACAATGCTATAATTCATTTTTATAAAGGATTTTATTAAAAATAATTTATCAAACTTGCAAATCCCTTTAAACATGTGAAGACTGATTTTATTTCTATAGTTATCCACTTTTCTCAGTCTGGTTTTGGCACTTACTTAACGAAATATATTCCAAATCCAAATCAACAAAGCAGAAAAGACACTTTAGGATTTTGAGAACTATTTCCTTTTTTTTTTCCTTTCTTTTCTCCTTATGAAAAGAATGGATGTTTATAGTATTACAATAAATAGGAATTTGCTCAAATAAGTAAATAAGAAAAAAAAGAAAACAAGATGCCTTTAATCGGCAACACTGATATCAACTTTTGAAAGTTAGTAAGAAATTTTCATTATAAAAATTGTTAAAAGTATTTTCCTTTCCTCTCTACCCTCCTTTCTAAATATTTTCATCAATAATCAAAGAAAAATTGAATGAGGAAGTTAGTAAAGAAAAATTTCCATCTTTGGGAAAAAAATTTATTGCTTTTGATCTTTGCATCTCATGACTTTCCAATTGCATAAAAACCAATATTACCTGCATTCTTGCTATCTCATTTGTACTCCAATAAAGTTTTTCAATTAACATTAATTCCACACTAATTACAAATAGGCAATAGAAGGATTAATCAAAACATTCTTGAAAATAACTTCTATTCATTAAATCTTCAAAGAAATCTGTAACAAGTAGTTTACCATACTTCTGGCAAGCTAATGATTGGCTTCTTGTACATTAGGCTATTATGAAGCTAACAGCATACTAAATATCATCTCTTCATGTACAAATTAATTGCATTCATATGCAATTTACATCACCATAGCATTTTGATGCTTTGAGAAGTTTATACAAAACTTCTTGCACCTCCTCCTTTAATGTATTCATAGCTGTGATTATCCATTCTATAACCTGAATGAAGTGAAAGGCTGGAGTCACTGGCAGAAAACTGCCATAAAAGTGCAGTAATTTGGCAGAAAGCTAAAATGTTTAGTTAAATTACAATTTCCATAATTGCTTGAGAGTTTTTTAAAAGCATTAGTTTTTTTGTTTGTTTTTGTTTTTGTTTTGTTGTTGTTTTGTTTAAAAGCAGAGAAAGGCTGGTATACATCCCAAGGGAGATCACTGGTCTTCCTCCAGTGTTGATGTTTTTGGTTTAGTCAAAGTAGGAAACATGGGATTTTAGATTCTATTTTTAATGTGTTTTCTCTTCTCATTACGAATGAAGAGAATCACTTTACAACGTGTTGCCAAATTTTGTTTTAAAGAGTATTTATACAAATGTTCAAAACTGGAACCTAAAAATCTGTATTTTCTGGATTTTTCAGTAAATGGTCCTTGTTAAAAAATTAAAAATAAAAATTGGCCTCAACCACCTCCACAAAACAACATGTCTATCTCCAGACTTGATTTTTCTTTCTCTAATAAAAATAGTAACATTTTAACTCTAGAAATCAAGCCCTAAGTAATTAAGATGGGGTCTTTTAAACTCAGGTGATTTTAAATTCAGGAGAAAAGTTGTGAAACCTCTTTCTTTTGGATTTTTAAACTTCTATGTTCATTAGTTCTCTGTTCATATTGTAATTAGAAGTAAAATGTTGTAACTCCCTCTTGTAGGAAAGTTTTTATTTTTAGAGATCAAATCATTAGCAATATAATTTTAAATGATATTGTGCTTTTTGTTAAAATTTAGTGTTGAAGTCCTAGCTGTGTCCAATTGATGATAAAATAATAAGAATTCTAAGTTAATGAGCATTTGTGTAGATATATTGACCTTGATAGAAGAAGGACTTGCTTATCTAGCCATTAATATCTGCCAAGCAAAAGTAGAAATAGGGTACATTCAGCATAAAATACACCATACTGGTCCAAAGAGTACTTCATCTATCAACACTTGAAGCTAACCAGAAGAGAAAATACTATTTATTTTCTGACAACTGACAAATTTAATAAGTTTACTTTCATGAAGGAAAAGTCCCAGACAGAGCCAGAACAAAATAAAATTGTCTTTAATTAACTTCTACTTTTTTTTTCCATAATCCATCCTGAAAACCAAAGTTGGTACCTTATTCTTCCATAAACAGATAGTAGGATTCTGTTATGAGTCAGAACTATGTAGTAGTTTTGCTATCAGACAAGGATATGATTCTCACCATTATCACTTACTTACTCTCCAAACATGTTATTTAACTTCACTAAGTCTAATTTCCACTTCAAATGTGCAAATCAGGATGATGATCCCTACATCAGTGGGCTTTAGAGAGAATTAAATAAAGATATTTGCATGATCTAGTTGCCTAAATCTTTTTAGGGTCACCTGTATGATTTGCCTATAATTCACTAGATTATTTTGCTTTATGGGCCAGTTAGACAAGCTCTTGCTTTTGTTCTTATATCCCTACAAGAAATTCTAAAAGGAAATAAGAAAAGAGATTCATTCATCACTAGGGCTTTAATGCTACTAGTAATATTTACTAGCAACTAGTAAACTCCACTGGTAATGGTTCTTCTTAGGCTACCCAAGTAGTAGCAGAAACTTGATTTTGGACTTGGGGTCCTGTTTTATCACTAAACTAAGGTCCTTTGTCTTCTGCAGTTTGTCTTCTGTGTTCTCCCATCAACTTCTAGAAAAATGTAGTCCTATTCCTGGACAGAGAGCTCTCAGTGGTGAGAATACTAAATGGCTGGACAGGAAGGCCCTAGTGATACCATCTGTCAGCTTTACCTCATGGCCTACACCTATTCTTCCCAGTGGATAGGATGGACTATGTGAGTGTAGATTCAAATGTAGTATCACACTGAAACCTCTACTAATTTTTCTGGACATATGAGTCAAGGTGCAGAGTCTAGCCCATTCTGCCAGCTGTTATATTTTGACACGGTGACCTTTTTTGTTGTTGTTTTACTATATTTCAGGGGGCCTTTTGTCTCTCTCTTTCACCTGAATTTTATTAACTCTACCACAAAACTCCAATTATTAAAAGTTTTTAATTGATTTCAGTGAACTCCTGTTCCAAAGAAGAATCTAAAATTATGGCTTGCTATCTACTTCTGATTAACCATGTGACTCTATCACTGTGAAGATTTTTTTCCCCCCAAAAAAATCTTAGTAGTGTTTTGAAGTATTAGTGGGGAGGGGCAGGAAGTAGGGAATATCTGCATCTGCTCCACCTGAATCTCAGTTTTTAGTTAACAGAGCCCTGCCCCACATTTTTATGCAAAGTTCCTGGTATACTGTAGATATTTAATATATTATTTAATATATTTTGTTTTCTTGTTCTCCATGCACCAGTGGGTAGAACTTCACATTCCAGATCTGTCCACTTTGTTCTTCATTGCAGCTTAGCTGCTCCAAACCCCACCACCTAGCACTCTGTTAGGCTACTGAAGATCGGGTAAACAGCACACTGAAGGATGAAGAGATGTGCAGACAAGGTGTAGTCCCATGTGTATGATATATGAATATGTATACATGCATATATTGTTTGTATACATGTATACTTCCATATATAATGATAGATAAGTGTATTATAAAGATTATATATATATATATATAATATATATATATATATTTGGGCATATGGAGATATATATACACACACACACACACACACACACACACACACACATACCTGTGAGTATATATGTGTGTAGGGGGTATACATGCCTATAAGTATGTGTATATGCATATATATATATTATATGGCTATGTATAAATGTATATAATGCTATGTAAATAGAAGTTTAAGTATATGTATATATATACACGTATGTAAGTATGTATGCATGTATTTGTGTGTCTACATCTATTTATACAGATAAATACCTGTGATACATAATCTGTGCTAAATTACATTTCCAAGGATTTTGCACCAATAGTTGTCAACTAGGGACAATTTTATTTCCCACTGGACATTTTGGCAATGTTAAGACATTTGTTTTTGTCACAATGGAGGGTGGAGGTTGCTACTGGTATCTATAGAGCAGGGTTCAGGGATGCTGCTAAACACGCTATTATGTGCAGGATAGTCCCACAACAAAAGGATATCTAGCCAAAACGGTGCTCATGTCAAGGTCAAAACACCTTGCCTTACATGTTTCTTTGCAAATAACAGCCACAACAGCATACCCGTCAATGTTCCCCCAGGTCCCCACAATTATGTTAGTATGACAGTAAACATTTGGTTGTAGGCTGTATTCTGCCAGCAGTTAATAATTTCTTATATCAACTAACATAACTTGTCACAACTAGTACTAAGCTCAGCATCATCCAGAAATTACAGTCATTGATTATTTGGCATTTAGCACCAATTTCTTAGAAGGGGTAGAAGGCTACGTGGTTTTCCTTGATCCACAACTGAAGAGACCACCTTAGGGATAAACATTAATCATCAGGAAGATGCACTCATGCTGCTCTCTGCTTTATGCATGGTGCTAGCTTAATTATGACTTCTTTCTTTTGACAGTAAGGTTAAAAATATTAAGCAAGTTCACCTGAGAACATACTTGTTCTTCCTTCTACTGAGCCTTTAACAATTACTTGATTGAAGATCTGAGCTGTAGGTTGCTGTAATTTAGCGGACTCATTATATTATTTCTGGCTTACTTAAGTGTTGACTCATTTTGTACTGTCTGGAAGCTGAAAAGAAATCATTGGAGAAAGGCTAAAAATACCTTTGAGTTTCCCTTCTATTGCTTTAATTTTATTTCTCCGATGAATGCTCGAAATTATGTTCTGTGCACATAAAGAATCTCAAAATCTTTGAAAAGAAGGGAAACTTTCTCACTTTCTCTCTTATGCTCTCTGACTTTGTGTCATTTGATAATATACACGAGTTGGTTTAATACTCAATCATTTCCCAAATCTAATTTGACTGTCAAATGGGGTTTAATTTACATGACGATACAATTTCTCACACCAGAAAGCATAGTAACCCTTTTTCTTCTGAGGTTAATGGTGATCTAGCTTAAAGCCCAAAAGATAATTATAAGGAATATGCTGCAGGTGACAAGAGTTTCAACAATCCCAGACTATTAATAGCTTTTTAATTATACTTCTTTCCACCATAGGAGACTGCATGCTTTCTGCTAAATAGTTTAAAGCCTTGCTGTTGTGTTTTTAAAATTAATTTTCATTGTAATCAATACTTTCAATCTACTGATCTTCTAGGTGTCTGAAATTTCAGCCCTCCATTTGATAACCCCTGAAATGAAATGATGTGTTACTATTTTTCTTTATTCATGAAATATAAGAGTATCATCCAAAAAATATATAAATATTTATTCATGCTCTTGTCCTCTTTACTCACTTAATATTTTGTGACATTTAACAATTTTTTAATTTCAGGTATTTTTTTTGTTTCGATTTGCTTGTAGGTGAGAGTTTGTTAGTGGAGAAGGTCATAATCTAAGAAAAGATGAATAGTCTAGGATTTAGCAAATTAGTTAGAATTAATGAAAATAAAAAACAGAGGGAATTGTATTTTAGGCAGAATTATCCATTTTTCTGCAAGTATCTGCATGTTTTGCTATAATATAGTTAACTATAAAATAATAGGAAAAAAGATGAAAAAAATGCCGAAATATTTATTGTCTTTATAATGATAAATTAATCATATTTTAAACTTTTTTTTTTCAAATTAGGTAAGCCTGAGTATTTATTTTTACATGTATTTAGTTCTAATTTTTTTAAAGTTGATAGTATTCACACAAAGTCAACCATCCCTATGGAAACTAAAAATTTCAGTCACATATCCAGATGTTTGACTATATTAAATCAAATCAATTTTTACTTTGAATTCTAATTTTGTCAATCAGCTTATATTCTTCATCTCATAAAATCTTAGTACCTGATTCTTAGTACCTGATTCTTCACTTGGGACCAAATTGTGATCTGATATTCCATGTCAGACTATAATAATTACAATCACAATATTTAGAGCTTGGAGAGATTTATAATTTACTTGTTTCAGTTCCATCATTTAACAGAAAAGAAAAATAATGCCCCAAAACACAAAGAGCCATGTCCAAGATAATACAATTATTTAGTAACAAAGTTTAGTGAACTCTGGTTAACTGGGTCTATTTTAGTATCTCACATCACTCATATTTAAAAGACTATTATTTATTTATCTTTCCTCTTTAGCTCATGAAATTTATGTTCCTCTTTTGTAAATTAAATGGCCAAAACAGAATTTTCAAATTTTATAAGGACAAGTGAAAGCAGTAGATTGTCTACAATACTGAAAATAACATTTTCTGCGTGGCATTCAACATGGTCCTTAATCTGTTAGGTTTTTATCTTCATTAGTCTTCAACCTCTCATCTGTAAAATGGAGCTAAGTTTGGGGAGGATTATATGATATGATAACTATAGTGTGGTTAGAACTTCTGTAGAGAGAGAGGGGACAGGAAAGGTACAGAAGTTAGAAAACTTTATGCAGATTTAAATAGAAAGAAACAGAATGAATGCATAATATATACATTGTTTTATTAGGTACCTACTATATGTCAATCATTGTGCCTATGCTATGGATAAAAATACTAAGGCTTTGGGTACTAAAATATCTTATTCAGTTCCATTTAATTTATGTGGGTAAAAATAAGATTCAAAAATAATTTATATATCTATGTATAAATAGATAGCTAGATTACACACACATGTGTGTGTGGATGTGTGTCTGTGTATACATTTTTAAATAAGATAAAACTAAAATAAGACTGGAAAGTTGGGAAAGGGCATAATATGGGAGTCCTTAAAAGTAGCAATAATAAAGCATAAAGATTTATTTTGAAAAAAAAAAAAGCTCTGAAAGTTAGATTATTACTATAGGAAGATTATTATCAAAGGTGAGATTTAATCTAGAAAAAAAGTCACTTTACTGATGACAAGAGAAAATAGAATTTTTTAATAGATTAACTGAGAGAATAGAGAGAAAACTAACATGTATTAATCAATAAGAATCTCACAGTCATTTAGTCTACGCAGATGGAAAAGAACACAGAAACTTTCTTAGTCATACAATATTACAGCCATTTTACAGAAAAAAATAACTCACTTATTATATATCATAACATGTAGCTTAAAAATGAAGGAGAAGAAAGAGTTGGGAGAACTTTTGAAGAAATAAGATTTGATGATTAGCTAATAAGAAAGAACTGTCTCCAAAATTATTTATCATGTGAATGAGTTATTTTATCAATATTAATTGAAATTTAAAAAATAAAACATAAGTAGGAGAATCTTGATTGTATAGTAGAAAAGGGAGTGGAAAGAAAAAGGCAGTGGAATATGTTTGTATTTTTGATGGCTTTAGTCTGGAATTCTAATTAGCATCCATTTAGGAGCACTTATTTTTTGGAAATGAACTATTGAATCATGAATAATGATAGAAAAATTATGATTGAAAATACATGTTTTATTAGAGTCAATCTAATAAAAGTAATCTATCCATGGTTTTAGTTACCCGTGGTCAACCACAATCCAACAATATTTTAAAAACCTTCAACTATCAAAAATCCCAACCAGTGACATTGTCTGTTTCTGATATCCAAACGTTGACATCATCATAGCCGAATGAGCCTCCTTTCTGAGCTACCATCAGAGTGCCAATAATTATCAAACAGTTAGTATTAGCTAGCACTGTGTTACAATGCCTACATCATTCATGTCACTTCACCTCATCATGTAGGCATTGTATCATCTCACATCATCACAAGATGAAAAAGAGAATACAATAAGATGTTTTGAGAGAGAGGGACCACATTCACAAAACTTTTATTATAGTATATTCTTATAATTGTTGTATCTTATTATTACTTATTGTTGTTAATCTCTTACTGTGCCTAATTTACAAATTAAACTTTAACATAGATATGTATGTATAGAAAAAAAGAGTACTGTGTGTGTAAAGTTCAGTACTATCCATGGTTTCAGGAATTCACTAGGGGTTTTAGAACATATCTTTTTGTAAAAAGAGGGAATTACTGTAGTTGAAACTCTGAAAATGAATACTTCACAGAGGGAAGAGATACGTCAAGTTAGAAACTGTTGTCAGAAATTGTAAATGCCCAATTTCATGTGAAAAGAAAGAAGATGAAACAAAAAAAGGAGCTGTCACAAAACAGTAAAACCAGGTTAGAGCAGTGTCACAAAATCTTTTAAAGAAGCGGATGGCTGGCTGTCAAATATTGGAAGTACATACAGTACAATGAAAACTGACAGTTACTGGACTCAGCTACTGTGTGGTCATGGTTACCATTTTAAGACCAGGAGAGTGGTAATGGCAGAAAGTATGGATTGCAGAGAAGATAGGTGGTGAGGGATTAGAATTGGCATGAGGTAGACCAGCAGTCCCCAAAACCTATCTTAGATTCTTAATCAATCAGAAGAAGGCATTTTCATTGACCTGTGGTAAAATTAGGTGGGTGAGAAGGAAGTAAAGGTAAATAAAAACAAATCAAGAGATTCTATAAATGTTTGTTATTACCCTTGGGGACTCGCAATCTTTTTCTAAACAAAATTATTTTAACAAGAGATTTAATTATTTTAATTGTTATCTTACAGTAAAATAAAAATGTTGAACACCATAAATTGACTCCCTAAATTTTATTTTATAAATGTTACTGATCAACAGAATTCTAAGATTATATGAATTCAAGGATAATATTTCCTTTAAGAAAGAATAATTGTGGATATGAATATGAAAGGTGGTATCTAGATTAAGTGGCTAGGTTACTCTAAAATTTGTAAAATAAAAAAACAAGTATAGAAAATTATTAAATATTTAAAATAGCAGAACTAGGTAACATATTTAAAGAAGTAAGATGAAATAATACGAAGATAAAAGATAGAAATACTAGCCTTAGAAAGATTTACACTTAATCCTCTGAGGCAGGAATTTGATTAAATTGATGTCATAATTTAGTGTATGTTCTTTTATTTCCACAAGGTATTTTCACTTAATATTCACATAAAAATATTAGAACACAAATTGTGAATATTACTTAAAGTGACATATAAACTTTTTGTTATAAGTATATTTATGTAAATATATAATTAAAGATGTATTAAATAATAAACCATTCTCTCCCAGGAACATAATATATACTGCATTCTAGATTTACCTGATTTTAAATGTGATAATTCCTAGCTATGTTTGTTATTGTTCGATCGTTCAACTTCTCATATCTTCTAACAGCCCAGTATGTGCTAAGTGCTTAGTAAATATTGTGTTGAATTATAGAAAAATATTTGTAAATTTTTCAGTGTGAAACAATTTTTCTATTTGTCATCTTGATTTACTTATATATTTTTGCCATTATTTTTGGTGTTTTCATAATCATTCTATTTACCTTCAAAAGCATGAACACATGATAGCAGGTCTTATATTTCAATGGTCTGTCATTTCTAGTCTAAATAATTATGTGTAATACATTAGATTTTCTCTGCCATGGTGTGAAAAAGTTAATGCTCTTTATGTGTATAGAATGAATTATCAACTAGTATTTATGTGTTTTACAACAAATTGTTTGTCACTTTCTCTGATTAAATGTGTGTATAACAACATTATTGTCATCATTCTTCTTAAGTTGCAGTTGATATTTAAATCATGCTGTCTCCTTTTCCTGGAATGGCCATGCCATTTTCTAAATAAATATCTCCCTTCAGGTGAAAACGAATAACCAAAAGTCAGCCATATTAGGATACGGACACTCAGACTCTAAACTTTATAACATATGAAAGAAATGTAAATTACAGTCAATCTATTTGTAATAAATTCCTTTATTGAATATAAATTTATTCAAAATAACAAAAAGAATTTATTGGAGTAGAACTTTTCTATGGTTCTCCTCATTTTATCACTTACATTTTTTTATATTGTATATTTTTATCTCCAGATTTCTCTTCCAAGAACAAAACCCAACCCACATTTAATGCAGCTTTCTGTTTTTGCCAAATTGTATCTAATTTAAGCTGAAAAAATGCATCAATCCTGACAATATTTCTTTTTTAGTTACAAAGCATGCATTAAGTAGACTTTTATCCTTCTCAAAAAATGTGCCCATGTCCATGTGATTAAGTCATATACAGAACTAAATAACTGTTGAATTAGTATAGTATTGAATGAAATTCCAAGCCTCACTCATGTTTTTTTGCTCAGAGGAAAGATTTGGAGCTTTTACTATCCAGATAAATGTCTAAATTCTCTATTTCACATCACTTTCTGGATATATATGTCTAATATGTATATACTATTTGTCTGTAAATATCTAGAACTTAATGAAAAAGTACAGTAAAATTTACATTAAGTTATAATTTTAGATTACATATTCCTCGGAACATTATGGTCTTCATATCACTAGCTGTTTAGTATTTCATAGAAAAGCTTTATTAAAAAGTCTTTAAAGTGAGATTAATTTAAGTTTAAATTGTCACAGAACTCTTCCAGCCAGCCAGAAGCAAAATTACGTTTAATTCAAAATTAGAATAAAAGATTTTAGCTTCTCAAATTTTTTAACTGGTATTCTTATTTCATTTTTAATTTCCACGGTCTACAGAGAAATTAACTATATTGTGTAGACTACCAGTCCAAATTATTAAAGAGGAATGCAAGTATATCTAAGTGCAAGAACACATGTTAGTTCAATAGTTTAGTGGTGGAAGAAAAAATAAGGTAAGTTTGCTAATTATAATACAAGATAACCTTGGGGGTGTTCTTTGACTCCTCATTTTTGCTCAGACCACAAATCCAATCTGTCAGAAAATTGTATAGTCTTATTTTCAATTGTTATCCAGAAAGTGACCACTTTTTATCACCTCCGATGCTATTACTCAGTTTAAGCAACTATTGTCATTTCCCTGCTTATTATAATATGTGCCAACTAGGCTCTCATTTATATCCTTCCCCTCTACTGTCTATTCTCAAACAGCACCCAGTGTGATGCTTTATAAACCTAATTCAAGTCTTAGTGCTCCTCTGCTCCAAACTCTCTAATGGCTTCCCACTTACTAGATAAAAATAGAGTCCTTGCATTTGTCAACAAAGCCCTGTAACATCTGACCTAAGATGACTTCCTGATCCCAACCTACTTGCCTCTAGATCACTCTTTCCCAGCCAAACTCCCACCCTGGGACCCTTTGCCTGGTGATTCCTACCTCAATTGCTCCTTTCCAAATATCCACAGCCCTTCAAATTCTTGCTCAAATGTCCTTTTAATTGAGGCATTCCTTGAACTATAAATTTAAAATTATGATTCCACCCACTGCCAAAATCTCTACTCTCTTTCCCCTGCTTTATTATTTCCATAGACATTATCCTTTTCTAAAATATATAATTTAATATGTGAAATGTATATAAGCTCCAAGAGAACAAATATATATACATATATTTTGTTTGCTTGTCTCACTGATGCATCTCTAGCAGCTGTAAAAGTAATTAGCATTTAGGCCATCAAAGAACAAGGTATGTACAATCAAAGAGCTATGGTGGTTCACAGGAGAAAATGCTCATAGCAGTTCAAAAAATGTGTCAGAATCAGATGATATTTGACATGGCCCCTAGAAGATGATGGGAAAGTATAGAGGAATGGGAGACATGAAGCGTGCTCAGAAATGTCTAGTTCCCTAAGACCCTGTCATACCCACAGGGAAGCTTTGGAAGATAAGAGAGATAGATTAGGAGCATTTGGTGTGGGGTCTTCAATGCCAAGGATGAGGAGCTTGTACTTCATATTTAATTTTTTTGTTTTCTATTTTCCCTGTGATTATCTAAAAGATATATACTAATATATGAATGCTATTAAGCTGGTAAAACTATTCAGAATAAAACTGTGGCCGCAAAAGAAATTCACATCTATTTCCACCATATGAATCATTGTATGTTTTCTGCTTTCTGTCTATTTGCTGGCTCAACTTTTATTTTGTGTTTCTAACCACAGAGAATGTTCAGTGAGTAGTTCAGTTAATTAGAACTCATTTTGAGCCTATGCATGAAATAGAGTGACAAAAAATAAAATAAATAAAAAAATAATCCTTCCCCGTGTGTGAATTCTTGGTTTATGGCATAGGTTTAATTAGAATTGGATTAGAATCAAGATCAAGGGTGTTCATACATCTTCTAATTAATTTCAGGATTTAGCATTTGAACTCTTCTGCAAGTTCAGGTCAATTTTACTTTTTCGCTCTCTTGATTCTTGCTAGAAAAGCAAAGCAGCTAGTAAATGTTCATTCTAGACACTAATTGCAAAGTTGCAAAATCTACTTCTGTGATAGTAAGTATATCTACCATAAAAAATATAGCTTTCTCATTTCATTCCTGTGAAAAGGTGACTAAATATTAATATCATCATAACTGACAGTCATATTAACTTAGGTAAGAAAAAAAGGAAGAAAAAAAAGAGAGAGAGAGAAAGAAAGAGAGAAAGAGAGAAAGAGAGAAAGAGAGAAAGAGAGAAAGAAAGAAGAAAAGAAAGAAAGAAAAGAAAGAAAGAAGAAAGAAAGAAAGAAAGAAAGAAAGAGAGAGAAAGGAAAGAAGGAAGGAAAGAAGGAAGGAAGGAAGGAAGAAAGAAAGAGAAAGCAAGAAAGAAAGAAAAAGGAAGAAAGAAAAGAAACCAACAAAACTTTGACGATACAGAAAACACATGTTTTCTCCTTTATAAGTCTCTACTACCTGGCATTCTCATAGGGACCTTTCATTCCCAAATCACAATGATTCACAATGAAAGATTATTATAAATGAAACAAGCAATATTATTAGTGGCACTATCAAATACTCTCAAGTTTATTTACTTAATATATATTAAGTTCTGAATAGATTTGGGGACCTTGTTTTATAATATATTTTTGTATCACACTGGAAAAAGAAAAGGCCCACACAGTTTTGACTTCTTAAGCCTGTGTTAAAATTCATAGAGCGAATTGGGATTTAATCGATGAGAGGAAAAGTACAAAAAGACATTAGATTTTCATATTTCTTTTAATACTAATGCTAATAAAGTACATATTAGTAATGTTGTAAATATCACAGTAGCAAAATGATCTTCATAAGGAAAATAGATTCAACTTTAACCTCCTGCTTCAAGAAGAGCTATTATATATTTTAATTTGATACTTATGATTTGTTGCTAGTCCTAATTGGCGATAATTTTTTATAAAAACCTCTGGTGATATATGATTTACTCATAAAAAATTAGTAGTGCTATAGAATGTTGCAATGATATTTAATAAGAAAAATAGAATACAACAAAAATTAACAAAAGCTTCCTAACTTTTACGTCATAAAAAATAGAACAAAAAATATACTATCTGTTTTTGCATAAAGATGAAGTACATATTTAAATATCCTCAAGCAGTTGACCTTTTGTTTCACTGCACGATATTTGTCCTTGTTAAACTCTGGTGCCAAAAGATTATTGCATTTTAAAGCCATTTCAAGGCTAAAAATATTCAGAATTTCTACTTCATAAAAATGTAAATTTGCATAAAAGTGATTTACACTCTTAGAACACAAAGAGCATGAAACTAGGTTCTTCTTATTACATTAGGACTTGTGAATGTCAAATCAGAACTGTATATTTTGATTATTTTTATAGAAAAATAATGTAAGTTCACTATTAGATAGTTCATACTTTTAAGAATATCACACCAATCCTTGATCAATTAAATCATCTTGCTTTGTTTATCCAACATGAAAAGGAAAAAAGTAATGGGAAAAACACACTCTAAAATGAGCTCTTTAAAACAATGTAAAAAAATCAGCAATGAAATACTTTCCAATTAAGAATAGATAGCATAAACTCTGCTGTGTTTACACTTGAAAAGTTAACTATATGAATATGAAACATTTGCATTTTATTATTATTTTTGCTTTGCTTTAAAAGGTGAGTAGTTTATATAAAGGTGCATTTTGTTGTTGATGGCACATACTAAAAAGAACTTTACAGGTCAAAACTAATTTAACTGTATGACATTATAGGTAAACTCCTTAGTTAGACTTTCTATTATTGTAGCCTATAACTAAATCTATAGAATGTTTTCCCATTAAATGTTAGTAGCCAAATCTCATAATTTTATGATACTGTATCTAGAAGACCATAGCTAAGGATCTGTGGAAGCCAGTCACTGCACTTGCTCAAAAAGGCAGCATATCCAATCAGAAGGATTGTATCTGAATCAACTGCGAATTTACTTTTATTCTAAACCCTTCTTTCAACAACCTCATTCTCACCCCAGTGTCAACCTTGAACTAGAATTTTTTCATAGCTTCTGATTTGTGTATTTACCTTTGTCCACATTTTATTACACAGAGTAAGTTGACTCAATAGAAATAAATTATCTCCTCCTTCACGTCAGTGTCCCAACTTGGCCAATGACTATTTTCAGCATAATTTCTCATATTTTGGTATCCAGATTTCATTGCATTGCCTTATAGCGACTTTGTAACTCAGCTCCCAGGTATGAAATACGTTGTTCAAGTTCATATCTCTTTCTTTTTAATAAGGTGATTCCTACTTTATGTCTGGAGTGATGATTCCAATAAAGCCATGTGCTTACCAAGAATACATGCACTATACAACATAGCCAACCAGTTCTTTGGTCCATTCTGTAAAAATACACACAATTCTCAAGGTAAAATAAATTAAGTCATGCTAGGAGACGAACAACTGGGTGTAAAGGAAAAGTATTACTTCTTCCAGGATCATTCACATTTTAACAAGAAACTACTAGATGCACAATATCTTGTTCCAATGAATGGATTTCTAATAGTGAAATTCAAGGCACAGTGGGAAGCTGAGGAGAAGACAGTTTGAGGTTGATATGGAGAGATACCAAATCATTCTCACATCTCATAAAAGTAAGTATTTTTCTCCTTCTGTTGGGTGCCAGTGTAGTCCTGCCTCTTTGGAGAATTTTATGTGGATATCAAGGAGGTGCCTTTACCTCCTTCTTCCTCTAGGGTTGGTCACTAGTCTTATAATAACACTATTGCTTCTAACACAGCTTCCTTACAATAGGTAATCTGAGATACACTCTCAATCTTTTAACAAAATAGAATATGGCCACATCTGACCAATTGAATATAAATTCCATTTTGGTCCATGCTATCGGGCAGCTGTGAAAAAAAAAAAAATGATGCATGTGATTGTTTTTAGCCTTACACTGCAGCTGTGAATAGATTTGTCTACTAGGCTAGGCAGCTGTAAAAAGCTCTTAGGTCAAGTCACAGTGTGCTAGAAAGTAATTATAAGAATCAGATTATCATTTTGTATAACTATTGAAATATACTTAGTAATTGATTGTAATCGTGTGAAAAAGAAGCTGTAGTCATTCTTGTTGAATTTTCTAAAAATCTAGCCTCTTTTCCAAGCAATAGGTGCAATTATTGGTTTCAGATATAGAAGGACAAGATTTATTTTGGTCGGTTTAACTCATTTTATTATTTCTTCAGAAATTTATGTTTGTTTAAATGGAAATACTGGATAAACATCGTGGTGGCTGATATCAAAGCCAAAGGAAAACAACACTAGCCAAGGAAGACCTCCCTGGCAACTTGAAGCTGTTAGTCAAAGAATGTCTCCATAATCCATTTTGCAAATGGCTTGTACTTTCACTGCGATCACACTGACTAGATATGCCACTTTCAGATACATCACATACCAAGGCAACGGTCACACTGTTTTACAAAAGAATGCTTTTAGAAGGAATTAACAGAATCTAAAGCCTATATTTTATTCTGAGATTAATTTCTAAGTGGTTATTTATACCAAACAAAACAAACTAGGTAATACGAAATTTTAATATTAATAAAATGGACTATAACTACCAAACACATAATGAATTCCTGTGAGAACCCAGCATACTGGTTAATTCTAGTGCCTAACCCACTGCGTACTACCCCAGCACCACCTATATACATTCACAAAGCACATACAAACAAAAACATTTCTAACTAATACATGTTTACTGAAATAAGCTAAACTACTTCTTAGGTGTTGTTTTTGTTGTTGTTGTTGTTGTTGTTGTTGTTACAATTAAGCTGAGAATTAAGAAAAATATTATATGTTCAAAGTACTGGAGAAAACATATTTTGAGCCTAAGACGAACATATCCTTCTGACCTTATCTGGCACACTTGTTGGCTATTTGAACTGAATTAATTACTCCATCTATTCTGATTAGTGGGACAGAGTAGAAAGTTTCCCTGAACCCAAAGGAAGAGCACTTGTGATGTCCTCTCTCATCCCACAACTATCTAGCAGGATAGCCATAAGCCTTAGACTTTATGATCACTGCTATCTCACTCAACAGGGCTTCCCAGCAGGTGATGATGGTCCAACACCCTCTATTCTGGTGACATGCTAACTCCTTTCTCAGCCAAGTCTATCATTTTAATGAGCTCAACAATTTAGGGCTTTCATTCATTTTGGCTTATGTCAGAAGTGCCTGGAGAACTTGTTAAAACACAGATTGCCATCCCTGCCTCAGAGATTCTGATTCAGTCTACCTATGGTGAGGGCCCTCCAAAATGATGAGGTCTCATCATTCCCAGGTGATTTAGATGCTGCTGATGCGAGGATCACACTTGAAGAATGACTGCCTTACGACTGAGTTTTCTAACTTCCTTCACTTTCCTTGAATGCTTGTCATGTCAATAATCACCTAAACTCTTATTTTTGTGATTTTCCTCTTGAGCTACAGATTTTACAGGGAAAAAAAAAATACTAAATCTATTTGCTTGACTCTCTACAAACTCATTAATTAAAATTTCCACATTTCACTGCCACTTTATATATATCTTTTTCTTTTCTATTTCATTACCTATAATTCTTCCTGTGATACTCTATAAAACTTATACCTGCCTCCTGAATTCACATTTGGATGTTTCATTCTTCTACTAGGTTATTCAACAGCTATTTATTAAGCACCAACTAAATGCAGCTAAATAGAACACAAATAGTGTTGCTGCTATAATGGGGTTTGCATTCTAGTTGCAAAGAGAGATAATAAGACAACAGAAAAAGTTAAACATAATGCTTGGTAGTAATATGTGTGGGAAGAAAAATAAAGCAGGAAATATTGATGTTTCTTGACATGCTTCTAGTTATACACTGTCTTTTTCCCTAAACAAAAATTTCCTGTTTCTATTACTGGGTGCCATCATTAGCCTGTCAGACACCTTTGACTCTCCTTCACATTCACAACCTTACTCCCATTTCAAACAAATCCCCTTTCATCCAGTCAGCATGTCATTTCTACTTCTACAGGATTTGTTCTCTATATACATTTATTACAACCACTTTTGGTCTTTTTGTCATTTTTTTTTTTTTTTTTTTTTTTTTTTTTACTCAGAACAGTTTAATAACCTTTAGACTACAATTTCCATCAGGAGTACTTATCAAAACCAGTGTTTTAGGATCATGGTGCTAGTCCACAAGCATACCAACTCTATGAGGCAAGTATTTTTATTATACCTATTTAAAAAATAGGAGATGGAAGTATTTTACTAAGTCATAGATGTTTGAATCCAGGTAGTATGAGTCTAGAACCTGGGCTTTTATCGACAGTATCATAGAATGGTAATAACTGTGTTAATAATTGCAATACGAAGAACTATGATAGCAAAGAAAAGCAGGATATTAACTCCTCCTGGAGCAGGGGTCCCTAATGCCCAGGCCACAGACCAGTAACAGTCCATGGCCTGTTAGGAACTGGGCCTCACAGCAGTAGGTGAGCAGCGGGTGAGAGAGAGAGGCTTCATCCGTATTTGTAGCCACTCTGCAGAACTAGCATCATTGCCTCAGCTCCACCTCAGGTCATCAGGCATTAGAGTCTCACAGGAGCACCGGTCCATGTTGCCAAAAAGATTGGAGACCTCTGGGACCTAGAGGACTTAGAAGGAAACACCCAGGTTGGCTCTTGTGTTGTCTGGTAGTTTGAGTGCCTTAGGTTAGAAATTCCTTAAAGAAGACAAATTCAATCTTCCCAAAAGAATGACTGTAAGACAGTGTGGGTGATATATATTGATGAGTAGATTGGTTAATTGATTTTCAATAATATCTAAATAGTAAAAAGCTTTACATACAATGATGAGAAATGAGCTTCTTTTTTTTTTTTTTGTGGAAGTTTAAAGCAGGTGTAGAATTATGGGGATAACAACAATAAATAGATTTGATTTACTACCAGGCACCTTCCATAAATTTCCACTACCTTTTGCCTATACACCCACAGAGAGTGAGTAGAATAAGCCCACCAGCTCTTATAAGGGTAAAAAGAAACAAGAGACAATCAAAGGAGACATTGACTAGGTCTGATAGTTATTTGGCTAATGAAATAACTAGGTCTGATAGTTATTATGAAATAACCATTGAGCCCAAATTAGCCCACTAGGTCTGATAGTTATTATGAAATTATTATGAAATAACTAGGTCTGATAGTTATTATGAAATAACTAGGTCTGATAGTTATTATGAAATAACTAGCCCATTGACTAGGTCTAATAGTTATTGACTAGGTCTGATAGTTATTATGAAATAACTAGACCATAAAACACATTGAAAAAATAAAGATTGACATTTCAAAACCCTATTCAAAAACAAAAACAAAAACGAAAACCCTTCATGCTTTATTTTTGTCTTTTTCTTGGGAACTGTCAAGACACCGCTACCTTTAAAACATAGAGACAGCTGTGCGAACTTTGATAGAAGTTGATTCACATTTTTACTTCCGTTTTCAACTTAAATAACACATCTGTTAAGATATGAATTTTATGCTCGTGCTTCAATCAAGTTGCACTATTTTTCTCTCTCGGCTTATATGCATAACCACTTTGAAACAGCTAAAAAGAAAAGCCTGTTAATTGTTTTGAAGGATAGTTCCTGTTAATTATTTTGAAGGATAGTTCCTGTGACCAGGCCTGCCCTGTCAAGCCACAGTGGCCATATTCCCAAGAGAATGATCTATGTGATAATAACACCTTGAGTCTTTTCCAAATCATCATTTCTTACAAAATATATGTGGAATATACACACATACACACATACACACACACACACTTTTTTTTTTCATCTCAACAAACCTTTACTGACTAAATTTAATAAGCTATATTCAGTTAGGTAAATTTACTGAGAAGCTGGCTTAAAATTCTTTTCCCCAGATGGTACAGTGAATTGTCATTTATGATATAGCCAAACAAATAAAAAGTCCTTCAGGCACTAAAGATTAATTTTGGTAGGAATGGGAGAGTAATATTCTCTGAAGGGTATAGCCCAATCTTGTCCTAAATAGCAATATTGCAGAAAAGATTAAAATGCATAGCTTGACTATTTACATAAAAACATAAACATATTTTGGTTTTCAAATATGTAGCGTCTGGAGCTGTTGGGGCCGGGAGTAGATTATTTTTCATTATATTTCCTTATGGAACATATTGTCCTCCTCATAAGAAGAATTGCCTTTCTCCTATGACAGGGAAAGAGAAACATGAGCATTAAGCCAAAATTTCTCAAGTTGACAGCAAGTATGATTTTTATGGGCGCTACAAGAATATGATCTATTCACTTGTAGCAGCTAGAAAAGATTTTGTAATTCATACCAGATTGTGAAAGGTCACCTTTATTCATACAAAACAGATGAGGGGAATTTGCATGTGCTTTGTGTGCATAGTATGAGTAACATATATGACTATGTAAATACTGTTTCCCATAGAGAGTGGTCAGACGGCTATATTTACTTATTGTTGATGCGCATGTGAGAATTTCAGAATTAAAAAGACCCAATAGACCAATCCTTTCATTTTGTAAATGAAAAATTCCAATATATAGAAGTTATTCCTTTTCTAGATAGTACGTTGCAAATAAGTGAAAAAAAGAAAATATTAGAACCCAGCATTCTTGATTTTTATTTTTCGATCTTTCTATTACACATTCATGACATATATTTATAGCCTATAATTATGGAGCTTGCAATGTAAATATAATAAGAAAAACCTAATTCCAGTTTTGTCTGTTAAAAGAATGGGACAAAATATATGTATAGCATGTTCAGCTCACTGTGAAACAGGCTAATAGTAGCTGACCTTCATTAAGTGCTTGTTATGTGCCAGGCCTCTGTTCTAACTCCTTCACATGTATTTACCCACTGATTCCCATTGATAATTCACAAAGACATATCATTACCATTTCTTAGATGGAAAAACAGGATGGGCACACAGGCTAAGTAATATACTCAAGACCACACAGCTTGGAAGTGGTACTAGTTTTCTGAGCCCTATTTCAGAGTTACTGAATCAGAATCTTCAGAGGGTAAGTCTCAGAAATTTTTTAAAAAGCTCCTTATGCTGAAATGCAAATTAAGACTACAATGAGATATCATTATATTCCTAAGAGAACAGCTAAAATAATAATGAAAAATAATGACAATGTCAAATTCTGGAGAGTATGCGGAGAAGCTCTTCTGGAAGTTGAAAGATATTAGTGAATCAATGTCCAAGTCTTGCTGATTCTATGCATCTCACACTTACTGTTTTATCCTATTCCTAGAATTACCTGGTCAGAATAATAGAGATAGAAATATCTAAGACATTCACTCTCAATTTTTATTTTCACATACAAACTACCAAACAAACTTGTTCAGAAGGTGAAAGAGAGAAAACGCCAAGAAAAAAAGCATTTAGTTAACTCCATCCCCTCAAAAAAAAGACAGGAAAGCACATCTTTCCCTTATTCCACAGTTGTTTACAAGTTAATTCTAGAAATGCCTCTCATTTTCAAAACATGCATCCCCCAATGTCTTTCCAGCATATCTGAACCTCTAGAGAGCCCATCCTACTTTTCTTCAATACATTTTTTTCCTCAAAGCATCTTTTTTGATAAAACTTTAATCCATACTTTTCTAACTCTAGATTCCTTTTGGTTTCTGAAGATTGTCCTTTTACTTTTCTTTTTCTGTTTTCAAAACTACTTGATACAATTAATTTTTGTTGTACAGTAAGACTAAAGAGGTTGAATTATTAAAGATTGATTTAAAGACCTCTTCTCTACTCAAATGACTAAACACTGACTTCTTTAACTATTTTTCTTTCCTGTTTGTTTTTCACTTCCACACTATCTTTGAAAAAATACTTATAATTTATCCCTTATAGAAAAAAAGGCTGCATGGTCTGTGTTCTGGTTTAATACTTGAATTTTAATACTTGAATTTTAATACATCTGTGCAGTGAGTACATATTTCCATATGTGTGTACTAAAATGATAAGCAGCTAGAGGGTGGTGACTGGGTAGAATGTAGCTCCTTAGGCATCTTGCATAAAACAAGTTGCAATTACACTTCTCATCAATGTTACAAAGACGGCTACAAAACAATGAGTCATATTAAAAAGCAGTCAATATTTACTCCTCATGTTCATTAAGGCATGAAACATGAATTGAAAAGCCACTGCTAAACATATTGGTGATTGTAATTTAAGTAAACGTATGGACCTGACAATTAGAGGGCTATATATTTAGTAATAATTTTCATTCTTTGCTCACTATATAAAAATTTAAATGATAAATGACTCTGGAATATTTTCACAATTAAGATGATACTGAGAAAATGATAAATATGAGATGGCTGATATCTGGGGGCTAGAATATTATGAGGAATATTTTGGAAAGAAACATAAGCTTTAGCAGTATAAGGCAATTTTATCCCGAATCACTGAATTTAACCTTTAGAGCATATATTAAAACTAAGGACCCAACTATTAAAGGGATGAGATAGACTTGTGTTTGGAAAGGAATGGGGTACAAGGCTAGTTTAAGAAAGCTATTTCTGTAAGATTTTTATTAGAGATGTTAGGCCTAAGACTCATGACCTAGAAAGAAATAACTCCTGATGGTAAGGGCATGCCTTGGTAATGTTAGTTATCTTGAAATTGGGGCTGGTTGTTCTAAATATTTAGCACCAAGCAGTGTCATTGAAGTACTTCAGCTTTTCCCAGCCACAATTTATTAGATATTTGAAAACCAAATGTTCCTCGGTCCCATTCAAACCTATTTTTATCTCAGCTGATACTACAATTTTGTTCTTATAGACCTGTCAAAGACAATTTTTTAAGGTTGCAGCATAATGTCAAACTTTTCATGTTATTTCTTATACCATCACATATTTCTACTCTGAATTGTACATTTTAACTGTTTGTCATATATGTCCTTTTTACAAGTCTGCACACAAGTCTTCTATTTACTCTGTTTCTGTGTTAACTTTACCCACTATGTATGATGTATGCGTGTGTGTTTATAATGAGATAAATGTGCACTTGCTAGTTAGATATATACCATCAAACCACTAAAATAATTTGTATTCTCATGCTATTGCTGAACCAAATGTAGCTGGTAAAAGCAAATATATTTGGAGAAAAGTGGATTTTTCTTATTCATTGATAAGATTCACTTAATATACTGGCTTTCTGAAGAAAAATGACATATTATCAACTGCTCTTCCCATTTTCCACAATTGCTTTTCTAAATTTCCCTTCTTCCATTATTCAGCATCTGTTATACGAATTATGCCCCCAAATTCATATGTTGAAGTCCTACCACCCAACACCTCATTATGTCCTTATTTGAAAATAGAGTTATTGCAAATATAATTAGTTAAGATGATGTCATACTAGAGCATGTCAGGCCTTTATTTTAATATGACTGATATCTTTATAAAAAGAATGCCATGTGAAGAGACAGGCACACACATAGGGTGAACGCCACCAAAAAATTAAAATTGACAACCACCTGACAAGGAACTGCTAGAAGCTAAGAAGAGGCCTGGAACAGATCCTTTTCTTCCAAATTCAGAGAAACCAAGGACACTTAATATCTTGATCTTGGACTTCTAGCTTACAGAATTAAAGAATAAATTTTTGTTGTGTAAGCACTCAGTGTGGTGCTTTGTCACAGCAGCCCTAGCAAACCAATAGAGCATCTAACTAAGATTCCTACAGAAGTCAATGGGGAGAAAACAACTCATTCATCTCCTTCCTTCCTAGTTATTAACTCATTTGTAGCTTCACCTGTTCTTTCTTTCTGTTTAGATACATGTGTTAATCCTTCTATCCCATGCAAAACTCTCCACCATTGCCCTTGATCCCATCTTCTCTCATCAACTCTATTCCTCTTTTTGAATTATATATCACCAATCTCTTTATTTTGGCCAAATCTCGTCCCTCAGCCCATAATTATGGTAAGGTGTTTGTCTTTTTAAAAACTGGGGAGAGTGGCTGGAAAGGTTTGTTGCTGCTTCTTTCTTAGCATTTAATGAAATCTGATCTTCAATCTTCTTACCTTCTTACCCTAAATATCAGCAGCCATGTAATCATCTAGTACAAAACAACATTACCAATCTTCTTACTCTTTTTAATTTTTGGCTCAAATATATCTTTAATTGTAGCTCTCTTCTTTATTCTTTTTCTTTTTTTCTTTCTCTTTCTTTCTCTTTCTCTCTCTCTCTCTCTCTCTCTCTCTCTCCTCCCTCCCTCTCCTCTCTCTCTCCTCTCCCTCTCCTCTCCCTCTCCTCTCCCTCTCCCTCTCCCTCTCCCTCTCTCTTTAACAAAAATTACATCTAGACATATGAAGCTTTGAGCCCTACAGCCTAGGGCTCTTCTTTGTGAAAGACACTGAGGCTGTTCATTCATGGCGCAAGGCCCATCTTGAGTCATTTCCCTATTGAGCTCAACATAGATAAGACACAAGCTACAGAGATACAGACAACAGAAGACTGGAGACATTATGCCATCCTCTACATTTCCCATCCTCTCAGTTGCTGGCTGACTGATGACAGGCTTGTTAAATTTTAATACAATTTGAACATGACTCTGTTATTATTCTTCTTTGTGGAAAATCGTCTTACTTGGTTTCCATACTATACCTTTTGCCTGAGGTCCCCGCCTCCCACTTTAATGTCTAGACCATTTTTTTAATTATTTTTTTTTCTTGTGCTTCATCCTTACAACAACATTTCTCAGGCTTTAAGTGAATGTAAAAATCTTTCAGTTCCCTCAACTATGAGAATTTGTCACCATCTTTGCCCCATTGAGAATCTTTATTGTCCCCAAATGCCCAGATGTTGCCTAATTTAATTACTATAATTCATATGGCAATGTTTCATTTTGAAATGTAACAAAATATTTAATAGTATTGTTTAAACTCAACTACTCGAGAAATTGGATATTTGCTTGACTTTCTCACCCTACATTTCTATCTTAAAATGTCAGTCCATTTAATTCTACTCTTAAACTTCTTACTGATTTTCATTTTTTTTCTATATGATCTGGTTCATCTACTTCCAGATGTCTATTATTACTTATATGCCTATAACTTTCTCTTGTGGAAGATGTTGTTTTCCTCCTTCCCATTCCCCCACCTACATACAATTCCTCTTTGCTATTAAAACAAATTGGTTAGAGTGCTGACCCTCATTCAGGAAGTTAAGTGTGCAAGAAAATGGACTTAATCCTAGCCCTGTTACTGAAGCATAATCTAAACCTGTCCTGGTTGTTTCATTCTCCTTCTTTAGGTAGCAGTATGTGTCCTAGTCACTGTCAGTGAGATGAGATCTCCTCTTGGAAGACACTGAAGAACATTTTTCACTAATAAAGTCAAGTGGCAGAGTGGAATTATAAGAAAATCTGGTTCTAGTTTAAGCAGGTATCCCAAACTAAAACATCTTATTCTGTAATAGTTACTTGCTTTATGGTTAAAAGCATTTTATCTGGGCTTTCTGTCACTAGTACCCCAAAGCTACTACTTGACCAGGATGCTTTCACCTTAGTTCCAGACTCATATTTTCAAATATTTTCTGCTTTGATTCAGATACATCACAGGTACCTCAAATATAACTTGCTCTTATACCTCAAATATAAGAGCACTCATTTTGTTTCATAAACTCAACCTGGTCTTCTGTGTGGGTTTGGTTTGTGTCTTAAAATTATAGTCTATTATGCCCCCAAATATAGGCCAGGACTTCAGAGTCATCTGCACCTCCTTTATAATACTTTTCCCAGGTGACCACAAAGTTCTGATGATTCTACGTGCAAAACTTCTCTCAAATTTACCCTCCCTTCCATAGTCTTCTTGCGTGAAATATTTTTGCTTCTCCATCACCCAGCTGTCGATTATCTAACCAGTTCTATAACTGCTTTCACAATTATGCTTCTAAATCATAGACAGTTTTAATAAATCTCTATAAATATTATCATATAGTTTTATGCTGCCTTTCAGAATAAACTCAATGCTGTAATATCCAATTTGCTTATGAACCTGCCTTTTTTGCTTAATCTCTAATGTATTCACAAATACCCCAGCTATAGCTGTCTGTTAACATTCCCTAAATATGCTGTGGGATCAAATATCCTTTTATTTGTACTGGTCCCTCTGTATAGCATACCTTTGATTTCTTATTGGGCTGAATAAATTCACTTTCATTGGTGTCTCCTGTGCTGGTAAATATTTGGGGACCTACTCCCTAGAATCGGAAATAATCATTCTTTGAGGAAGAATTTTTTTAGTTCTTACTGTAAGCATATTATGCATTATTTGTATTTTTCATCCTTAAGTGATTAATTAATGTATATTGAATGTCTTGAACAATTTTGCTGTTAACTCCTGAGTGAATACTAGAATCTTCATTATTCAAATAAAACGTGATTAAATAAATCTTTATATTCAGAAATCTATGGAATCATAAGTCAACTTATGATAATATTAGTCAATAATATTCATAATGTGTAGCTACCCACACTGTAATAATAGAGGATGTAATATTATTATAGTAACTATAAACCTAGCCATTTCTAGCAAATAGTAGCCCTTCAACAAATTTTGAAATAAATTTTTCTAGATTTATATTTAAAAATACATCTCATTTTTGAAAAGCTGTAAAATTATTTTTAAAATAATAAAAAATAAACACTTTATTGGTAGAATAAGAATATTTGATACAGAAATGCAATTAAATAATCATAATTGAGTAAAGATCTAAAATCTATTTCATTCATTTACCAATCATTTAAATGGAGTAAGGTGAACTGTACTAATCCTTTTGTGATTATATACTTAATCTCATTTATAAACCAATAACGAGTGGAAAAATACGATCGACATTTCTTTTTTCTATCCTTTTTTTTTTTTTTTGGTTTGACTTGTTTTCCCAGGAAACAGTCCTAGTTACATATTAATCACAAACATTTTGATGCTGAATTGAATCAGCCTCTCTGTATAGCATGGCAGGACACCCTTAATGGCTTCCTTCCCACCTGTGAGTAACGGTGCAGGTGCTATATTGAGAACCACCATGGCAACAATCCAGCCACTTCGAGACATTTTTCCAGCACAGGTGGTTCTTAAACTTGGCTGCTCATCAAAATCACTGGTGGAGCTTTAAAGAAATACAGGTGCCTAGGCCCTAATTATCAAGAGAAACTTATTTCAGCATCTTTGAGTAATGGAGCCCACTCATTTGTATTTTTAAAATCTCCACAGATGGTCTAAAGTGTAGCTTGTGTTGTGAACTACTATAATACCTAAACTTTACATCCTGATCTTCCTTTTGAAATCACCTTTCTTTATCACTGCTTATGAGTTTGGTTTCTTTAAATCATAGTTAGGTCTAGTCATTTTGGTGACAATTTCATCTCTAAATTTTGTCTTTTAAATTTGCTTTAACTCTTTTCTCTGCAACCTACAGGCCAATCCCACCTTTTTCCCAAGTAGGTCCCAGGCTCACTGACCTAGTCCACCTCTTGAGAATGTTTTCTTCTAGTCTGTCCTGGTCAGAAGCTAAAACAGTGAGCATATGAGACTTCAAAACCTGCTTTCCTGCTCAGGGACTACGTGACAAGACCTGTCATCAGACAAGGAGAAGCCCAAGCATTTCATGGCCAATTTAAGAATGAGAAAGTCATGTTGACTGTTAACATTTTAAAACATAATTTTTAGTTAATAAGGATAGATCTAGTCCAGAGGGTCAATCTCATAAAATGACATTGTTAAATAATTACATATTTCTATTTTTTCTTCCTCGATGCTTGATTTCTTAATACTAGATTTATTATTATTATCTTCTTATTATCCACCATTTGAATGCCTAACTTCTATTTTTATTATACTCAATGGCAAGAAGGTATGGTCTAAAAAATGGAAAAAAAAAAGTTTATAGTTTTGAAATCCTCAAAACTGTCATTGACAAGGAAAATTTTCACTACAATTCTTATGAATTAAAATCTGTTCCACATTTTATACATTGAAATTTCTTTCATTAAAGTAAAAACAAATTTAAAATGGACACAGGTGCTTTTATGAGCTAATTATGAAACTTGTAAATTTCACAGGGACAATATACATATCCAACCACTTTGACAAACTCCTTGATATATGTTTTAATCAAACAGATTCAAAAGTGTTCAATTTACTAAGTATAACAAATAGTCATGATTTCCTAATAAAAACACAAAGATAAAGATTTCTGACCCATAGATACCCCTATTTTGTGTGCAACACAGATTGGCACTATATAACTCAACAGATTTTTTTAAAAATTCAAGAACCCATTTACACTCACAAACTGGGTTTGCTAACTTGGCAGTGATGTTGGGTCACACACAGATTATATATAACTATGACATAAATAAAAAAATAGACTCATTAATGCTGATCGGCATTACACCTCTTTTTATCTTTGTTCATGTTCATAAGTGCCTGAAGTATAGGAATACTCAAAACAAACACAGAAACAAAACCACAGGGATATTTTGAATTCTGTATTTCTGAAGAAAAATGACAAAAAGATTTATCTTGTATTCACTTCTATACTGCTCTCCCTTTCAGAAAGCCTGGCTTTCCACGTTCATCCAACCTAGTGGTTTCGGCCACCATCATATCCTCCAGGGAATACTGGGAAATGAGTTACAGAGACCAAACACCATGCACATTGTGCTGTTTGTTAAGTCTGGTTGTGAACTAAATAAGGACAGGAGCACAGCTGCAGACTCACAGCAGGTAGAGAATCACTTAAGAGATAATAAAAAGTAGCAGGATAATAAGTTTAGAGAGAGAGAAAAAGTTCAGAACCTGAGGTGAAACCCTGAAGTGACAACAAAGCCCAGAAGAGAAAAAGAAACACAGTACTTAAATTCTATTTTGAAATCCCCAATCTGGAAAAAGCAGGATCTGTAGGATATAACTTATAATGAAAAGATGGGGGAATCTGTTATAAGGGAAATAACAGTGCGTTCTGATTCCAGTCATCCAACTTTGGTTCCAGGTCTGACTGGTCTGTGACTTTAAGGAAGCTGCTTAATTTCTTCGGTCTCATTCTTAAAATGACAAGAGTAGACTAGATGTTTCAATTATATATTTCCCACAGTACTAAAAGTTTATAAATTCTAAGCATAAGCAGCTCTAAAGGGCTATATAGAGAATACTATTAGACATTTACTAGATAATGAACACAGGCTTGTAGCTGAAACTTACAGTGGCCACATCAGTTTCCTCTGCAGCATTCCTGAGGGTGAGCTCTTAGATTGTTCTGCATCAGTGAGAGAAGGCGTCACCTAACAAGGCAGCATTCGGTATCCAGAACATTCTTATGTTTAACTGATATTCATCTTTTGGTAGTTTTTACCCCTGGATCCAGTTTTATCCTCAAAATAATATAAAATAAATAAATTTCCTTTTCAAATATTTAAAGCAGCATTTTTGATGACCTAAAGTTTTACCTTATCTAGGCTATGAACATTCTCATTTCTTTTGGCTATTGCTCATTTACATGGTGAAGAAAGTTGAGAATTAAAAGGATTTCTGACTTCTAAATGGGCTCAAGCTGTTGGTATCTATTTTAAATGGTAATGCTCTGAATACAATGATTGAGACAGGAGCCCCAAATTTTAAATAATTCCATATGATTAACATCAAGGATGACACAAGAAACTTTAGCTTCAAAGCACAGCTGCTAACAAACTGACAAAGAAAAGTATATGAGGTTGAATTGCATTAATTGCTGATATTTGATGCAGGCAAGTCTCAAGAACTGACAGTGATTATACAAAAACCTAGCAATAGCAATAATCAAGTTATAGGTCCAGGCACTGTACTAAGACCTTTTCATTATTTACATAATTTAATGGAAACTGGTAATTTGATAAAACAGGTCATTCTCACTCATTGTGTGAGGGCTAGTTCTTAGAGAAGCAGCCCTTTGCTCTGCATAAAAGCAAGTCTGGAGTTAAATTTACTTTAGACAACATTTCTTCCTCTATGATCTAAAGGTTTGGGCCTATTAAAACCATCTGTCATTCTTTATGCCATTTTCAATCAAGCAAAACCATCCAGTGATATCTCATTTCCTCTTATCTGTACATATTTCCTCTCCACTTTTCACTTAATGAGATGTAGGTTTTTTTTTGTTTTTTGTTTTTTGGTTTTTTTCCCCCAGATTTGGTATTTATCTGATATATTCATCCTGGACAGCAGAAAAGACTCAAGTATAACCGTGATATCAAGATGTTAAGGAGAATCTCGGTCAATTGCTGTCTTTTCCTTCCTTAAGTATAGATTTTATGTCATAATACATCAAGAGCCCACAAGAAGAAATGATTCATATGTGAAGACTTCCATATACCAACATTTCTGATACAGCCAACAACTGGCAGGCATAGTTTCTTTCCTTTCTCTTTGTGCTATCTTTACAATTTATTGTGAAAACTGAGTTTTTATCATAGTAGAAGAATATTTAACTGGGAATGATTACAAAATGTGTAATCGTCAGAAGTTTTTTCCAGGTTAAATAGACTAGTGTACCTCAGTGAGCCAGGCTAGAGATAGCCATGGATGGCTCCTCTACATTGTAAATTAGCGCCTTAATACCAGTAACATATCTCCAAATTCTGTGATCCTGTGAGCCACATCAATCTCTGTCATCCCTATATTTTCTTGGAACCCATTAGAAAATAATGTGATGAGTTTATGTGGGCAAATGACAGACCAGGGTTACTAGAAATAGTAGTTAGGTGGTTCTGGTTCTGAAAAAAGGAATAGAATAGGTGTTAAGGAACGACGGTAGCCTTGCAATGCTCAAATTGAAAGAAGGGCAGTAAGTAGAACTCTTACCCAAACACAAACTGAAAAGAATTCTTGGAACAGTGGGGAGCTGGTATATATATGGGTGGAGTATGTCTGACTGCGTCTAGGAGAGTAACTGGATGTGGTCATGACTAGTGGGTCAGGGAAAAGTAGAGCTGGTAATATGAAAATGTGCTTTTATAAATCTGAATTTAGCTATTTTATATTTGACTTTGCTTCTGTCTGTCATTCATCATATTCCCTATTCCTCATTGTCTTGTATCATCTAAAAATGTCAAAAATATTTTAAGTCAGTGCTAAAATTTTTGAAAACGCTTGACTAAAGCAGAATCCTATAGAGTTTCATCAATCAGTAAAGCAATACTTTTTCAAGAAACACGTATTCAACCAGTTATAAAACACAGCTAATTCTACTTTTAATAGTTCTTCCTTTTGGGCTATTGAGAGCCATTAAATTAATTGCTAATATGAAAGTAATGCAACTGATTTGGTGTATCTTCTCAGCTTTAATTCTTCTCTCTAGAGTACTCTGATTCCATTAAAAAATAAAATGAGATTGAATAGAACGTATTTTTATTTGTTTATATGTTTGGTAAACACAATTCAGTTTCCAATGTTTTACTTTTTTTATATAATGTTGCAGCCATCTACTTAACATTCTAAATGTTTGCCTTGAAATACTGCTTATAATACTTTCCGTTTTTTTTAAATCAGAAAATTTCCATGTTTCCAGTCTTTCTCTAAATCTTCTATTTGTTATCATTCATCAAAGAATAAAAAGTATTCTAAAATAATATTTGCATATCCTGAGAGGTAAATTTATTCTAAAGAAGAGGCCCAAAATCATTTAGAAAAACTATGTTCTCACATATATTCCTTATCTTTTTTTTAGTTCATTTTCTTCATGAGTATTTGTTCTGCCTTTACCATTTGAAAATGTAGTCTCCTTAATAGCGATAAAAGCAAAATGAACCAAAAACAGTTATGTGTTACCCCATGGAGTCAAAGGGGAAGAGTCTTAAATTTAGTTTAAACAAAATACATAAAAAGCTCTACTGAGGACTTTTTTTTTTTTTTAATAGCCCAACAACTTCAGTTTGGCCTGAAAACAAGACCGAAAAGTCAACAAATAACATTTTTATTAAATAGCATATGTCTATGAGTGATTCATTTCTATTAAAATTCCAACAACATTTTCAAAGAAAATAGAAGATTGAACTATTTAGCCTGGCAGTCAAATGAGTTAGACCTATTTTTCTTTTTCCTTTTTCTTTTCAAAATAAATTGACTTGCATTTAAGCTGATTGACAGTCAAGACATAGATGACAAAGTAGAGCAAATTGTGGTTGTATAACTGCAAAGACATGAGTCCAAAGATTTTAGTGAGTAGCTCTTTCTGGCACCATTATTTATGTAGATTCCAGTGAGATACATCTACAAACTTCAATGTTTCAACAATTCGATGAGAACTACTACTGAGTTATTTCCTTAGTCTGTAAAAATATATCTGTAAATGTCATGGAACCAATGACAACTTTTTTTTCTGATTTATTTCTTCCTGGACTCATATTTATTTTTGTAGTTGAAGCCTCACGTTTTTAGTTAAGACTGCACCTTCGAAAGGGAGAAAAAGATTTGTAACTTCCCTTTAGTGGTAGGTCCCACAGATCTGTCAGGGACAAAGAAGTGGCTGTATAAAAGCTCAGAGGAGTTGTTGGTCACTCCAAGGCACAGCCACATCTGACTAGTTAGCTGTGTGAAAGCTGGAACTAAATTTATGTAACCGAGACATCTTTTCATTGGACTACCCATTGAGAAAAGGTGGAAAGAAAATCAGTTAGGTAGAAAGTGTAAGTCTATTACATAAAATAATAAAAAAAAGGAAATGATATTGGCTGAGACTATGAGTTTTGAAAACTGCATCGTTGAATAAAGAACCAAACCCTAGGCAAACAAAACAAAAAAATTCTTTTGTTTATCTTTTTGTTTGACTAGTTTTGAAACCCAAAGAAATTATTCTTTAAACAAATATTGTGGTTCTTGTTAAAGACTAAACTCTGTAGGAATTGATGAACCTATAAGAATTTTCAGGATGAACTTATGTTGTGTTAGCTTGTAATATAGGTATTCTAATTTTCAGTAACAGCTCACTGGAGAGTGAAGAAGACAAACTCTGAAATTCAGTGCAAGAGGATATAAAGTCCAAGAGTTTACTATTGCAAAAATATTATGTGGATTTTAAATTGTATATTATCCAAATTTCTCAGAATTTTAAAATTTAAAACATATATTATACATATTTTAATCTTATGGAGACATAAACTTAAAATTTGTCTACACAATTACGCTGCTTCTCATTATGGAAGAAAAAATGGTTATTTTTTATTATTGTAAAATAAATGAAGAAATGTTAAATTTGAGGATGTAATTTCAAAGTAAATGCTAAAAAACAATATTTTACATGTGCATTTTTTTTCTGTAGTTTTGTCAAGAGTCAATTTCTCCTGCATAATGTATGCTATAAGCTAGCCACACAAACTGAACCACTCTGGCCTTAACTGAATGCCACTGTCTGTAGTACATCATAAACCAGGCCTGGTGATAATAAGCCTTACTTGGCAGTAATCTACGTACACTGGCATTTGGAAAACTGCAATAATGATGATGAAATTAAAACCCCAGAATTTAAGTGGCACAAAGGTCAGTGTGCTATAAAAATGTAGGTAAGAATAATAATGACCTCTAAAATGTTTGTGTTCATTGGTGAAGGCTGAGCTAATTAGGACAGAAAGTTGAATATATATATATTTTTTCTTTTCTTAATGTTCCAAGTACACTGGCCTAGAATAAACATAAGTAAATTTAAAACTTATATCATCTTAAAGAAATAATTTACCAATAATTCCATATTTATATCTATATACCATTTGACCTCTGCTGTCCTAGGTGATTTTAAATTATGCCTTTTTTTTTGATTTAAGTGTTTGTTACTAGCAACGATAAAAATTGGACAATGTTTTTTCAGTGGTTCTGGCAAGGCTACATATGCCTAAGCTACATATACTAGGTTCCAGAACAGCCTTTCTCAACTTATATCTATATAAAAAAAAGTGTCCCCTTGTAAAATATATTGGAAATGTGTTAGTCTAACAACCTAAATTCTACTCATACCCCCATGATTGGAATTAGTCATAAAACTCATCTAGAGAAAGAAGAAATCTAGTTCCATTTTCTTTTTCACATAAACGTAAAGAAAGATGTTGTATCTTTTATTGCCTTCATTAAATGGTGCATTAACCAAATTAAGCAAGTGCCTTCATTCCAAGATTCCTCACTCATTTCTCTATGGACTGTGATGTTTCAAGAGGGAGTATAAGTCAATACACATATATCAAGTAATTTCATCACCTTTTATTTTTAGTGTCTCTAGGGACATTATTGTTCCATGGAACCCAATTTGGGAAACATTGACCTAGTGATAATATGATTTTTGTTTTTCTCTGACTAATCTTAAACTACTTGAAAATGTTATCTTGAATACTCCCAGATGCTCACTAATCTGGATTCACTGAATTTAACTGGAATGACATTCCTTAGCTCAGCAAGTGAATAAAACTAATGGAAATAAAGATGTATTTCAAGAGCCAGACCTATCATTGATATGAATTTTCTTTAATAGTTAGTGTTATAATGATTGCACTGTATTTAAATTCTTAATGCACAGAATAATTTCCACTTTTTCAAGTTCATCATTACTAAGATCAATTCCTTAGATTTCCTATAGTGCTATAGCAATGACCACAGATGGTTACTGATCATCTTTTAGAACCAAATAATAATTTGAACATTTATTAAAAGCTGACACAGTTTTACATAGAAAACAACAATAAAAACATGCACTTTCTTAGGACAGTAGGATAGATCTAAGTGATTATATATTGGAGGTCAGTTGGACGGTTACTAGACATCAAGTAAGTGAAAGAGAGAGAGGGAATATAGTTTGACAGTTTATTTGGTACTATGTTGACTAAAAAAATTTAACTGTTGTTACTGATCAACTATATTTTTCCTCTTGTCTAAGAATCAGCTGCTAATCCATTTTTCAACAGCTCAGTGATGTCTTTTTCTTCAGTAGGTAAGAAATAGCATGGAAGTCCAAAACTATTCACTAGCTAAAATCATTTTGTTGAAATAATTATCCTTTTCATTCTTTCAAGGCCTCCCTAATATTGACATTCAAATGAAGAGGAGTCATTTTATAAGATTATATTTTATCATTCTGCCATTTAGAAAAGAAAGAATGAAATTTAGACTAAAAGGGCCTGGCATATAATAGATATGTAATAAAATTTTTAAATAAATAGACTTTTCCACTCTGGAAAAGCTGTGATTTAACTAGCTCACTAGTAGCCCTAAAATATACCCCAAATATGAATGATTATCTGAGCTATGTTCTCAATTTTTAATATTATATTTATATCCCATTCTATTTTATATCTGTCTAATATGATTTTGCTTTTGCATTATTAAGAGAAAAAAAGTTAGACAGGATTTTTATCATAATTTTATACTTAGGTCTATTATTTAGATCTTAACAGGTAGTCCTTTCTTGCTGGTACTATAAAACACAACTCTTTCTCTTGTATGTACATAAAAGGAAAAATTAGTTAATTCTTCCATTTATGGGTGAGTTTCCACATTGCTATCTCCAAATCATAGGTTGGAGAATCAGGCAATATAATTAGTTCACATAATAAAGTAAAATATGAGTTGGCCCATGTAGGATTGTCCAGAAGTAAACTGGCTAGTTCCTGCTTCTTTAGGCAGCCAATCCACCCAAATAATTCAGTGCAATGATCTATTTCAGAGGTTGAAATGATCTTAGCATGCTCCTCCTGCAGAGCAGAGAGATGTGTATACAGTAGGCTTCTGAAAAGGGTCTGATAATGATAAAACACTTATATATGTGCACTGAGCCATTCTATAAACACATACATGCCAGCAATTTTATTTTATGTAACACAAACCCAAATTTAACAGAGTAATTTTTCAATAAGCAAATATTTTTTGGTATGTTTGTTTTGCAGATTATAAGAACTGCTGATCTAGGGACGTGTATCAATTCTATTTTTTTTTTTATCTTTATGACTATACTCTAAATTGTGAAAAGATATTGAGGGTCATCCTGATACAGAAACACTCATAATAATGAAAATGTAACAGTTAACAGGAAGAAAAGTTAATTTGTAAAATATCTTTTAGGTTTGACCCATTTTACTTCTTTCTTGGGCAGACAGAAACATGCTAACATTCATATCTATGCTAAATATAAAAATACCTGAGAATAGCTGATGGAGCCTCATTTTCTATTAGGCATACTTTAGTTTCTCCATCTCTCTATATATTGATTTTTATAAAAAGAAAAAGTTACACAAGTTCTCTTTAAATTAATTTCCTTTTAAAACTATGCACACAAGACTATACATTTTAGTTTTCAAGATTACTGACATTCTGTAAATGCAAATATGTATTTTCTGCATTACAATATTATCCAAAAAAAAAAAGTGTCTATGAAGGAGTAAGCAGAAACAGAAAAGTCCCAGTATTGTACCATTCCCACAGTGCTTCATGATTGTCTTTTAAATTTCTACTTAAATCACTTCTATTCCTATCACATTTCATAAAATTATGTGAGAACTTGAATCTTAATTTCTTCATTTAAAAAATGCACTTCCCCCATCACCAGTCTTGCTCTTCAAGGAGAGTCTCATTCCAGCTGCAAACGTGATAAAACAATTTATTTATTTTTTTATCAGTTTGGATTGTAATTTTTTCGTCAACTAGCATTAACTAGTATTTATAGTCAACATTTCTCCTGTACTTTATAGACATTGTTAAAGAAAAAAAGATTATGTATGCAATTGGTGATCAAATGAGTCTGTCTTATGTTTGCTTGATTATTTGCTTAACATATGTATCAACTAAATTTACTTATTATTTGCTATGAAACTATTAGAAGAATTTCGGACTATAATAATAGTCTAATAGATCATGCTTAACATCCATCTAGTTGAGTATACATCATCTCTAACTTTTAAACAACCCTCTAGTATGATCTAATTTTATTCATTCTGCAAAAACAGTTAACAGGTTTTCAGAGACATTCTGTCACTTGCCCAAGGCCACATAGTTAGTAAATGTCAAGCCTGGGATTTGAGCCACCATCTCTTTGGTAACAAGGTTCACACTCTTGAAGAAAGGAAATTAAAAGTATGGAACACATGTTGACATTCATTATAGGAATGCTAATGGAATCCATCTTCTGCTTTGAAAATATTTAAAGTTAAATATAGATAAAACAAAAAGCCGTTATTTAGGATAGTGATGGAATGTTTTAATTTTGCAATGTATCTCTTAAACTAACAAGTATAAAGCAGGGCCATAACTGATAGGAATAAAAGGAGAGACAAAAAGAAAGGAGTAGTAAATGACTTCTTATCTCATTTTTCCTGTATATGTTATTAAGAAAATAAGACACATATAATTTGTAATATCGAGTCTCAACCATAGAAGTCGAATGTTGCAAAGAATATTTCTAGATTGCCATATCAGTCAAGGAAGAACAGAAAGAAGTATGCAGGGAATTCATGGTTTTTGAAGTCCTGATATTACACAATTCCCCTTTCCCTGCCTCTTCAGCCACTACTAAGAAAAGTTAGTAAATGTAGACACTGATTAAATTTCTTTTGTTTTTTTTGGAGTTGGTGGACAGTTTCTGTAAAACAGACAAATTAAATGAAGCATATGGCTATACTTATCCAAGTAATAACAAAGAGAAGAATAAAAAACTTCTGGACTGTGGGATCATTCCAGTTTCTACATTTGAACTACATGGATGACTTCAGCACTGTAAACAAAATACTAAAGTGCCAGTACTATGACACACACCACTAAAAGTGGTTTAAACTGGCAACTGACACAGTCTATTGGGTTCCATTCTTTAGAGGCACCATGCTCACAAATTAGAGTGGAGGTTGTTAATTACACAGAGTGATCTCTCTTCACTCTGTGTAATTAAATAAAACTAAGTTTGAGATGATGGAGGAATAACAATGCAATCATTATGTATGTTTCTGAGTAAACAAAAATAGAAAATTCATAAAGGTGCCCTAAAAAAAATGCCTGGCACATTTTGAGCACTTGAAATGTTTTGACCATTGAATTCAAAGTTTGTTCAGCATAATGTAGTCTGTGTTTTTTTAATTTGTATTCTACTTTTATAAGTTCATACTAGTTTAAGTATGATATCCTACCGGAATGCCTAAAAACTTCCCTTTGAATTTATTTTACAAAAGTAGACATTACCTATAAAGTTTTTTTTTTTTTTTTTTTTTTTTGGCTTGTTGGGGAAAAGGATCTGGCAATTATTGGATATCCATTCAATTCTAGGCACTGATGCCATCTTATACACCTCCATATTTCAGATGGAAAAGTGAAGCTCTATGGAGCTAACATGTTCAATATCACAGTGAGTAATTAGCACAGTAGGGACACAAACCCAAATGTCTTAAAAGAGCAAAGGCTCTTTTTACTCTCCATAATACCTCGAATATTAAGCTTAGTATGGAAATTGATCCTTTTTAGTCTAAATCACAATTGTGCAAATGCTGTACTTATGTCAGAGGTGCCTTACATAGTCCTTGCAGGGCCCAATTCTTGGGAGGTACCATTTATATTGTAGTCTGTGGAAATGGGCTCCCCAGAGTTATACACAGAAGCCCTGATTTTAGAACTCCTACTATATCAACTCTATTCTTGTTCTACATGTTTTCATATAAAATGAAACCAAAATTCTACTATAGAAGATAGCAGTTCACATACTTCAATTAAAAAAAAAAAGAAAATATGCTGGGCTCTTCAATGGATAAAAAACTAATTTAGATCTGTGGTGGTTTCTAGCTTGGCTTCTAGGTAATTCTGTTACTGTGCTTAACTTTCATATATTCCTTATAGTAAAATAAGCTCCTTAGGGATTTAAGAGGTGGTTCTCAGGATCCAATGACATGGAATGACCTCATAAACTGTAAAGGGCTGTGGCAGAGATTAATTGGATGATCGCAAACTATTTCCCCTCTCTTTCTGGGCAAAAAGCTACACTATATCAGATGTGGCCATCTGAATGAGTTCTAGCTTATCAATTGTAAGTAGAAGTGATAGTAGACATCTTTAAAACGAGCCCATAAAAACATACTGTGAGATGCTCTGCTCCTTTCCACATCTACTGCAGAGAATCCAGGAATATGTCAAGGCCCTAGGGGATAGGAGAGTCAATAGAAGTCCCTGGCAATCTGAGAGTCTACAATGAACTGATTAGACAACAAATAGGTATATATTTGTTAGGCAAAGCTACTGAAATTCTGGAGTTCTTATAGCAATTTTCCTACTCTGAATAATCTAAGGTCTATGTAAATGTGAGAGAGGTTTTGCTGTCTACTATTACTAAAATAGCAGCCAAAGTCCAGGCCTTCCACTATGCCACTATTCACCTATCATGAATGACCATTTTGTATGTGTGGCTTATTGCTGTAAAAGTGTTTCCTAAGGTTTTCCAGATCTGCTGAAGCACCCTAATTCCACTCACAAGGATTAAATTGCAAATAAATAACTAATCTTTACTTAGCCTACTTCTGCAGTTTTAGCAACTGCAAAAAAAAAAAAAAGTTCTTTTCTGAGCATTCATCTTAAAAGAAATAATGAAACTCTTTCTGTTATTTACATGACTTCTGAAAGCCTTAATTATTACTGAATATGGTCAATCGTTTTTGACCATTTGCAAAGCATTTGGGAACAAAGATACTAATAAAAATTTGAATTGTTTATTTATCTTTGATACCAGCCCGAAGCATACATCGCTGCTATTGGTAGTACATTTAAAAATGGCATTTCGTACTTAAGATTGCTATTATGAAAAGTTCCTCCAAAATTCTCCATTTTCAAGGCAGATGATGTGACACTGAAATGAATAAAGAAGAATCTTATAGTCTCAGTTGATTCAGTATTGGAGAATGAAAACAGCATACTCAGAAGATGAGTATATTTCCAATGCACCAGCAAAGAGAAGATACTTTGCTTTTATTAAAAAACCTAAAACCTGAAGAGTACATGTTTAAAAACAAAATATTTACTTTAGCTAATTCTCAACTCTACTAAATGTAGAAATCTTTTAAGATAGGAATAATTTGTTTAAATGAATAGTTTCTAAATATCTCAAAGAATTGATCAAATTTGAAGGGTGTGTGCTTTACTAAAGATTATTTTATTAAAGTTATAAAGCTATTTATTATATTTAAGAACTCCAAAAAGAGTGTCAATTATTTTATTAAAAAATGACTTTTTAAAAAAAAAAATAAAATATCATTGTACTAAGTGCATGAACAACCAATCAGGAAAAGACTAAAAGACAACATAGCAATTATCAGAAAGTCTTAAATTTTCCCACGTTATTAAATTCAATTAATACACTTTTCTACTAGCATAGAGATTATTTTAATTAAAATATTTTTAATTTTTCTAAGACAATAATTTTTATTACATAAATATGAGAAATATGTTAGCTATAGTTTTAATGCAATTAACTATAAAAATTTCATTTAAATATCCCTTTTCTAAAAGGAAAATAGATCCTCTCATAACATAGAATTTTTTTTAAATGGAAATACACATCATATTTTTCTCTAGATGTTCTTTCTTTTTCTTACACTGTTCTTAGGTATAGCTTTCATCCACCTATCCTACCATAGATGTTTTCCAATTTTTATAAAGGTATTAGGGAACTTCAACATATATCACCTCAGGACAGAATTCAGATTCAAAACAAAATATGTTGTCAATAAGAATGGCAAATACTAAATGAACTATACACTCTCAAGTTACCTTAACATGAAAGTATCTTCCAAAACTGTGTTCTCCTAGGGTTCTTACACTGTTTGGCTCTGTCAGTGTTTGGTGGCCCTTTCTGCTCACATAGTTTATTTTCTTTCATTTCATTACAATACCTCAAAATTCTCACTATTGACAAATCAACTTGAAAAGATTTAATCTACTGCTCTGAAAGAGCTCTCTTTCCTTATCCATTCAGTTTATATCAAATATTTGAAAGAAAGACAGATGAACAAGCAACAGACATTTATTGAAACACTGATTCATTTAGGATGGTCTAAATTCCATTCCATCTTCAATCAGATACAAATAGGTAATATTCGTGGTAACTTTTCTTTCTGCTTTATTGGTACAGAGATGAAAATAAAGAGATAAAAGATTGCTATTCTGGATTGTTGTTGTAGTTAAAATACTTTATATGGTAAAGTCAACAAGCTCACCTAACACATGGCTGCCAATGTCTGCTCTGTCACTAAGGTTTATCACTGAAGAAATTAGAAACTCCAAAGGTATAAACTTATACAGTTTATGAGGAGCATTTACTCTTCTTTCAATACGGGGTCCAAAGCTTTCAACATTGTTAGTTTTTTATTAGACTGCTCATGCTTTTCAAATCCCTGATAGTTCTATCATGTTGAACTACATAATTAATTTTTTTTTCTATTTGTGGGTCAATATGTGTGTGTATGTGTGTGTGAATATGTGTGTGTGTGCGTGTGTGTTTATGTAGCACATATCTCATATATATTCAGGTGCAATTGTCAATAAAATAAAAAAAATGTTGCATTTCTCACCAGTTTCAAGTAGCAATAATAAATCCTAGTGCTATAATAAGTATATTATTATCTGAAACCTTAATAATTGCAATCTAGGTATGTAATCTTACCTTCCAGCTTGCACGTAGGTCATAAAAGTTACTAAAAACATTAGGAAACAATAGGAAAACATAATTTCGACAGCTACTGTTATATAATAAATATTCTTTTATTTTTGTACAGAAGATAACAATTGCCAATTTGAATAAGTGATAAGAAGAAAATATCAAGACAAATATCCTACAATTCCATTTTTGCTAAAGAAAAAACTGTGCCAAGATAAAGTTATTGGTTATTTTGTTTTTATTCAATTAAAGAAAATATGTTAAATTACACAATTAGCTTCATTACTTAATTCTAATTTTTATCAACTGGCCAAAAAAATTATTGAACAAGTCAGCCCATATATAGGGAAGGATTCCTCTACTCTCCAAATATACACATATAATATACTGAGGATACTACCGTAAAAAGTGTTTACCCCTTGCCTTGAACTTACCCTGGTCTCCATGAACTCTCTTCTCAAATAATTTTTTATAAAAGAAATTAGGAGACACCTAAAATTTCACGTCATTTGTATTAGATATTTTTTCATCATGATAGGTGGGTCTACAAAATAATTAAATGTGTGCCAAAAATATTCTTATTCTCAAGTCAAGTTCTCTAGGAGGAAAAACAATATTAACATAAAATGGATGGCCCTAAGAAATGTTATGTGAGGAAGGTGTCAGCAAAAACATTGTTGGGGTAGGCAGGAGGCAGAAAATAAAACACTTAAGACAGGAAAGAGAAGTGCGGTTCAGTCTCTTAGACTAAGACTATGAATGAGGACATGACTATCTGAAGAGAACGGTTAGTGAAATAGAGGATCATGAAGTAGTAACTTCTAAACATCAATCTAAACAGCTTAAGTATGAAGACTTTTCTCTAACGTGTACGTTGTTGGCGACAATGTGGGGGAAAGGACATTTATATGTGATATTGGTGGATTTGTAAATTGGTACGATATTTCTAGAGAGCAATTTGGTTAAGACTTACCAAATTTTTTACATGTGGAATCTTACTAATCTGGCAGTCTGACTTTTAGGAATCGAGAATACAAAAATACACAAATAATCAAAGGTATATAACATAATTTTGTATTATATTTACTGCAAACTTACTTAACTATGTGGAAAATGGAGAAAAACCAAATTGACAATAAAGATGGGAATAATTAAAGATGTGTTCATACTTTAGAATACCAGAAAGCCCTCAGAAATTCATGTTAGATCTCTGAATTTAGAGACATAGAAAAATATTTCAAGTATATTGTTGAATAAAAAATTAAGTTGCAGAATAGCATATGTAGTATTATCCAGACTATAATCAAATATGTAAGTCAATGTTAGTGTGAATAAACAACAAAAAAAAGTATACATAAGGTTAATACTATTTATTTAATAGAGTTCTTTTTGTTAAAGGTACTTTCTAGTAACAAAATTAATACTGATTGATCATAAAAACAATAACATTGGGAAGATAACAACTGATTTTAAGAACAAGATAAGGCAGGATGAGAAATTTGGAGTTTCACCCAAATCCAACTTCAGGGGTTAAAAAGAGCAGATATGCTATTCTGCATAGTATCACTTCTTTGGCAGGACTTATAGACCTAAAAATACTTTTAAAAAGACATGGATAGAGTTTATATGTTCTGGGTAATGTTATTTTGGTCAGAAGATTTTAAAATTATAGAAATAGAAGTGCTTGTGGAAACCACGCCTGTATCAAACGCACTGGCAAACAGTTCAGTAATGACGGAACTGCGACAACAGGATGTCCTTTACATCCTTACACTGGAGGGAACCAATTGTGATATATTTCTCATTGCTTCTCTCAGGGTGCTTAAGCATCGTGCCTACGGAAATAATCAGAAATCCTATTGTATGTGAAAACAATTTTCCTTCAGAATAAAAAAAAAAAAAATCAAGCAACTAAAAATAATTAAAAAGTCTCTTGAGGAACTTTTTTTTTTTTTTTAATTTTAGGCTAAAGAAAGCCCCAAATATTCCCGATTAAAAGTCTAAATAAAATAATAAATGATATGGAAACTCAAATCTTAGTTCCCTGTAAACATTTCCCCTGAAGCTGAGAGCCAGGTCACACTTTAAAGAGCCTGGCAGACTCATAGCCTGTGCCATAGTCACAAGCTAGTTTGGGTCAAGAATGAACTGTGCAAGAGAAGCTGAGGAGAGCCTGATCCAAATTCTCCTTGACTCAAGACAGCCTGATGAGTGACCAACTTACATGAACTACAGTTTTCTGCATGTATCTCAGTTATCCTCGTAGAGTTTCAGTATTTTGTCTATATTATTTTCCTACCAGTTTTAATGCTTCAGATGCAGTCCAGAAGATAACCCCTTTCTTAAGCCTTTTTAGGAACTGCTGCAAAAGTCCTCCTCATGATTAATGGCGATGTCCAAGTGTGCTTGCGGGGTGCTGCTCTGATCCCTCATTGTGTCTTATCTATCACTATAATTCTTTCCTTTCCATCTAACTGTTTCTCCTGTGCTTTTCTTGATTCTTTTCAAGCTTCCTTAACATGTGTGAAGATCCCTGGGCTTACTCACAAATATGGGAAAGTGCATGTGCCAAAAGCTGACTCTATCGATACCTTTGTTGATGAGAATTTAAGGAGGAAAAAGGTAAGAACTCCACAGGGGTAGTGCTAATTGATTTTCTTTATAAACACATAAGCAATTATACAAGTGACCATCTGCTTTGTCTGCATGAAGTTAATGAATACACAAAAGGAATCAAATTTAGAGCTTACTTAAATCTTAAATCCAACTGCCTACATAGTTACTTAGATGTGTCATAAGGCAAAAGGAAAAGTGCTCTAGTCTGCAGGATAAAGACCAGCAAAACTAAGTAGGATTTCTGTTTCTTTCACAGAGAAACAGTGGAAACAGAGCTATGTTGGGATGTCTGAAAGTACAGACATCAGAAACTAATATATAGCATTATTTCCTAAAAGGATTCTGATATTTATTTAGCCAAATTGAGCCTGTAAAAATATAAAAATAGTTAAAGAAAACAGCACAGTGGCAATTAGCACTTTTTCTTTTAAAAGTTGTTCATTTTGTTTGGCTCAGCATTCTACAAGCACACATAACTATTTCTTTCATATAATTATTAGAGATAAAAGAGCATAGCAGAGATTAATTCAAAGAATCACTGCTATACCACTCTTAAATGCCAGTGTTAAAAAGCAGATCTTTTTTACTATTTTTTATTTCCATGAATAAATAAAAATTATATATACACACACACACACACACACACACACACACATATATATAATATGGAAAACCAAAGATATGCAGGCACAACATTTATTTCACCCATTTGAGCTGGAACACCTAATATGTACAATTGCAGATCTGCATGCTAAGATCCTTTGATGCATAAAAACATAGCTATATTACTATATAAAAAATTCATAGTTTTGAGAAATAATATCTCTAAAATTGTTATGAAAAACTCACTGGGTCAGTCATTAATTCTGTAAATAATTATCGGCTTGTCTTTCATAATACAGTCTGTATTAATTGCTGGTATATTACATTGACCAAGAGGATCTACTCACGGCACTTACTGATTAGTGAGTAAATCAGGATTTATAAGTGCAATTACAAATGATACAGTGTCCTAAAAGACCACAGATAAGAGCATATACATAATTGGAAGCTCTGTTGGACAGTAGGTACATGAGGGAAGGGCAATGCAAGGAAACTATATTTGAGCTGATAATCAAAGGATGGCCAAGAGGAAAGGAGGAAACACTGGATCATAGTTTAAGCTAATGGTTGGAGCAATAAATATTTCCATTTCTATTTTACTATATTTTTTTTTAAATAAAGGCAAATATGTCTTCTAACATCAAAGATATTGAAATTCAGGTTATTATCTCATGTGAAAAAAATTAAATGACATTGATGGATGCAATTTAAAATCCATTTAAACACAAATGTTTAATTCCTTCCTCCCCCCCGCCCCCCAAAAAAAGAATATACAAAACAAAATAAAAATAAAATAGTGGATGCTGTACAGAATAGCCAAAGTACTAGAATTTAATCTGAGGAGAAACCCCAGAGACCTGAGAATTTAAAATCCTCCTCCTGGTTGTCCCATCTCATTTCTAGTCTTATTTCTCAATAGTTTCTTAAATACACCATAAATTCTAGTCTAACCCTTCTACATTCTATCTGCTGAATATTTCCTACTCTTCCATCTTTTACATGTTTTGGTCTTCCCTCTGCCAATGCCTTTCTTACTCTATAAGGCCCATCTCTTTGGTGACTTTCCTTATACCCTCAATCAGATGATTATAGTTCTTTATATAGCAAGGACACATAGTCAAATTCAGGTTTGTATTATACTGATTTACATATGTAATAGTCAAATTTCCCCACCTGGAAACTCCTATATCAAGTAAACTTTGTCTTCATCTTTCTATGCAAAACGGACTCTACATTTTATTTAATATTTGGAATAAAAATGAATTAAATTGAATTGAACTAAATTAGTGTTCAGCCTGTAAAACAGATCCTCAATCTAACTCAAATTTGAGATTCTGTGGTCAGTTTTTCTCTCTGAAACCACTTACAAAAAAATAATTGCATTTATTTAAGCTCAGTTCTCCTTAAAATTTGGAATACTTTACACAATCTTGTTTAAGAAATACCATGTTTTACATCAGTGAATTTTACAAGTAACTCAAATCTTGTCTCTAAAGTTAGTGAGCCAGAGAGACAAGCTCATTGTGTAGGAGAAAACATCATTCATTCCGTCTTTCCCTCACCAAATGTACATTATGCCACTCATGTACATCGGTAACCATCCTGAGTGCTAGGAATGTAATAGCGAAGAAGACAGAAGAGTTTTCATTATGGAGCTTAGAGTCTAGATGCAAACAGAGAAGGGTAATAAATAAACATATTTACAAATAATCATAAGTAATAGGAAACAAATAGGGTGCTGATATAGAGAGTAGCAGGCAGGCAGAACTTGAGATAGAAGAATAGAATGCCTTTCCTGTGATGAAAAAATTTAAACTGAGGCCCCCAAAATTTTGTAATTTGAGTAGAGCAAAAGATTTTAATAGCATATTGTTTATTGATTTCAGAAGATTTTTTGAAGAAAAAATAAATATTAAGTACAAATAAAAACCTGTAATGAAAAGAAGTAATTAGCAGAAGGTATGGGAGCTCTTAGAGGTATAATTGATTGTTTAATTAATCCTTATAGATATTTGAGCCTTATATATAACCCTGATAGAAATATTCTTTTTCTAGCTGCTTCGCCTTATTATAGAAGATTGTTTCATATCTCAAGAGCCTCTTCCAGAACTTCCCATGTTTGTATCATTGCATCGGAGCCTAAGAACAATTGTTACCATTCTCTAACTGTGGACCTGAATGACACATTACTCACATCATTATAGAAAATGTCCATGAATCAGCTCACCTCACATTTTATTACCCATCCACGGTATGCTGAAAAGTGATGGCTTCTGCTACTGCAAAACATTGCTAAAAGTGTTTATTTGAGTGACTCTTATGGTAGAACATTTCTTATATTTTAGAAGTGTTCACAACAAAGAGAAATAGATTTTTGTGTTTTTATTTCCTACAAGAACATCATTTGGACTTTTTTTGTTGCAAATGTTATAGAAACCAACTGTCTTTCTTGTTTCATGTAACATGACTGAAAGAAAGGACATGGTGGGTAGAGGTTTGAAAGGCACACTAAAACTTCTTTAGGCACTGAAGGTTCTGGAAAAAATCATTCTGCCCTAATTATACAGTGAGTCACACCGATCATACAAATTTGTAAAATCTTTTATCATTAAAATTTGTAAAAAGTATGAGTGATAGGATATGAATAAATATAAATCTATTAGGAAAGGTTGGGCAGACTGCAGAGATGACTGAATGTAATACCAAGTCATTTAAGTTTTATTCTGGATAATTGAGTGGTTCAGTAGGAAAAAAAAAATCAACTGACAAACAAAAATACTGCCTAAAAGTCCTCTGTTTATTTGTCTGAAAACACTGATGAAATATATTTCAGAAATTGCTGTAATCAATATGCTTGTCTTTGCTAAGACTTTATGGTCTTTTCAGTAGGCAAAATGCATGAAATTTTTATAATCAGGAGTTGTTTAATTTTATAAAAATTAATATGAGGGAAATTTAGAGCTCCCTTTACATATTTTCCTTCCTTCCTCTTAATGTATCTCTCTTCCATGGCTATGATTTCAGCCCCAGCAATCTATGTTATATTTAATATTTTATTGATAATATTTTTGTTTATACTATGCTACTTTTCACCTAAATTATGTGCTAAATGAATTCTCATTGGAAAAACAGACAACTCAGCAATTTCATATCCCTCACAAAGAAAGTTGCGTGTTTTACTTTTTATGATTTTTTATTGCTTTTTAAATCCTGTCATCTAATGGGACTAATGTTCATGGTTTAGGAGTATATTTACCATAAATAGTTTTAGTGGTTATCAAACATCGCTGCTTCATTTTGGCCTTTAACCATCCTCAACCACTATTTATTGCCTCATATACTTCTCTGCTGTGAACATTACACCTTAATTACCCCAATCCCTATTTCTAGGTCTAATTTAGAAAGCCCGAATGGGAATAACCATTTCTAGTTTCACTTATGTAAGAAGGCAGTGCCTGTGCCCAAGTAATCAGAAATCAGGGCCATGAAATCAATAGAGTGTGTTTCAGTGACCCGAAACACTCAAGTTCTATGGCGATGGAAATGCAAATTCTCCTACGTGAAAGAAAAGGAGGAGTAGCATGGGGGACGGATTGTCTAATATTTCTTCCGAATGCTTACATCCATATTGAAGTCTAGTGATACTGAAAGTTGCTAGGGAAAATGGAAAACAGTGCTGCTTTTAAAACAGTTGAATAATTTTAAATAAACGCAACTAGGGTCTTGTGCTTTATTAAATAATCTGTTTTTGCTTTACCCACATTGCTTTTTCCAATCTTTTTTTATTTTTTATAAAAATAATACTATACAAGAGTATAATACTTTTCCAGTTATAGGACATTATCTCATAAACAGATGAAATTAGAAAGTGGGTCATGAAGTTAAAAAGTATATTAAATTTGTGTTTCTAATTGTAAATGCTTTGCTCGGATTTTTCTTTTCTTGACCTTTTAAGATTCAGTGCAAATAACTTTTTTGAAAATCTTTACTTACTTTCTACTACAAAATGAAGAAGTCTTCATTAGAATATCTCTATGTCTATTCAACTTTCTACAATGAGTTTAAGGATTACTTACACTTGAACCATTGCTACAGGGCAAAGTATGCATTTAATCTCTTTTTATTCAAAGCTGGCATTCAATGTATGTTTGCTGAATGAAAGGTTGTTTGCCCAATTGACCAATAAAACAATTCAGTGTACTTAAAATGCAGAAATGGGGATTAAAATGCACTTTAGCTTTCACATTGCACTATGTCCCTTTTTAATATAAGTATAAAAATAATGCTTCCATTACTTTGTTAAGATGTCCAAAATATTTAGAACTACCTTTTCTACCCTTAGCAGTCCCAGGTGGCCTGCCGTCCCACCTCACAGATGAATATAAGCTTTGTTAATAACATGTGCTACTGGGATTTGATCTTAAAATGGTATTTACTATAAAAAAAAACTTGCTCTTTGAATTTCCAGGGTGATCGTCTCTGTAATAACCACACACAGCATGTCACCTATCCTGTTCTTGACTCCATCTTCATGGATTCCATTAAGTGGATAGCCTGCTGCTCTTTCTCTGTTAAGAACTACCTTAGAATATTTCATGCCTATTTCTCTCTAATGCCTAGCATAATGCTTTGCATATAATTAGTGCTCAGTCTATTTTTATTTAAAAAATAAATTGTTAAAGGATAAAACTCTCACAACTTTGTATATCTCTCTCCTCTGCCATATCTTCTTCTACACTGACCAGTTTTAACATACAGCCCTATGATTAAGAATACAGAAAATCTATCTTCAAATCCTGCTCCCTCATTATTTTCTAAATGTGTATCTTTGGGAAAGTTACTTCATCTTTCTGTATTACACTTTCCTCATTTGTAAAATAGAGAAAATAGCAGGGAATGTTTAATAAGGTTGCTACAAGCATTACCTACATGTAAAATATGGATTTATCAGCTATTTGCTTTTGAGAAGACTGCCTTATTTCTCTGAATGACAATGTACATGTCTTTGAAAGAGGGTTACTAATACTAGATTCAGAAAGACATAAATTAGTGGCTGCCTAGGAATGGGTTAGGAGTTGGGGGTGACTGTAATTGGGCATGAGGTTTCTGGGGGGATGATGGAAATGTTCTAAAATTAGATTGTGGTGATAGTTGCACCAGTCTTTAAACATACTAAAAGTCATTAAATTGTCCTTTGAAAATAAGTAAATTTTATGATATGACAATTATACTTAAATAAAGCTATTAACTAAAATAGTAATAATAATACCAAGATTCAAATCAGGTCTGTCTGAGCTCAAAGTATATATTGCTTATTCTATCCTAATCACCTCACTATATAAAAATGAGAAGTTATGTTTAAGTAATCACGCTAAATGAAAAAGACCTGCTGTCTAGGGACATGTCTAACATGGATGATATGGAGGAAATCCGCGGAGTTAAAACCCTGATCTAATTGTGCAAAGAAAACAGTTGTTTGTTTTTGAGATAGTAGAAAATAACAACAAAAAATTCCTTAGTCATAATTTGATTTAAAGTTGGCCTCTACCTTTGGTAAAGAGAAGCCATTATCCAATTAAGAACAAATTAGAGATATTTTTTTCTTTCCTTTCTTTTCTTTCTTTTCTTTGTTGCTAACAAATGACTATGTCCTCCCTTCTTCCCTCCCTCCCTTCCTTCTTTCCTTTCTTCCTCCTTTCCTTCTATAAGGCTGCTTTGCTTTTATTTCTAAGCCAGAAAGACTGATTATAGGTGTCAGAGATCAATTTTCTCCATAATTCGTGGACAATATTTTAGAAGGAACATATCCCTTATGAGCTAAGGGGAACAACCCTTGAAATAAAAGTATTGGGGTCATTCTTTCCCTGCTTTTGAAATCATCAAAGTACTGCTTTATGTATTAAGTATTTAGTTGAATGAAATCTTATTTACAGAGTGTTGAATGCCTTGCCCACACATATAAAAAGATATTCGCTTTTTATATTATTATTTTGAAAACATTTTATCTTTTCTTAGAGAAGTTAAAGAAAAAGGTAATTTAAACAGAAGACGAAAACCTTGGAGCTCTTGCCAGAATAAAATTTCAGAATGCATTTTAAGATCCTTATAACTTTTTCCATTTAATTTCTAAAGAAGACATTTTCTACAAAGAGATTAAGGAAAGAGAAATGATGGTTTGGGCTACATATGTGTAAGACGAATAGTGTTTCTTCCCTCTTTGTGATAGGAGATTCCACTCCATATCGTAAATTGTGGTTCGCACTGCCAGATATGGGAGTTTTTAAGCCTGCATGCTATTGTGAGTTGCTGGGTGTCAGAGAGACTCCATCAGGGTTGAGTTGCTTCTGAAAAGGTTAAATGCAAGAACCTCAAAGGCTTTCAAAGAGAAGACTGCAGAAAATCTGTTGTCAAGGAATATTATATCTCCCAGCTCTGGCGAGTTCATCTCAGCTGATCCTCCCTCTTACTTTGAAAGTTAGAAAATCCATAAGAGGCAGATGGGTATGTCAAGGATTTTAAAACCTGGTACAGGTTGAGTTTATTTTTTGACTAATCTGGCTTATTTTTCATTATTTGACAAAGGGAAAATGGTATTATTATTGTCTTATATCTCCTCAAGGGTAGTGATATAGATTTGGCTAGACAATATACTGCAATGCACGTTAACCTTTGGAAAATTTGTATATGTACATTTATTCCATTAAAAAATCTCTACAATTTAAAGGAAGACTTAATTAGAGATAATCATTGTTCTTCTGGCAGATACCAATTACAAAATTAAATGCACACCAACTTCCAATGTATAAAATCAGTTTAAAATAAGGTAAATGAGTTAATGGAGAAGTTAAATTGCCAACAAATATTTATTGAGTACTTATTTAGGTAAGTGCTTTGAGAAACAGAACACATGAAAGAATGATAGGGTGTGGTCCTAATAAAACTACAATTAGAGTTCAAGGACCATGGATGAATAGGGAGGTATTATCCTTGAGTGAGCTTTTAAAAGAATAGGAGTAAAGTTAGAATCTGAGGTATAAAAGGATTCAGATAAATAAAAGAAGGACTATATCAAAGGAGAGTAATGGCATGACGTGAATATAGAGAGAAATTAGATTTTGTCTAGCAGGAATCATTATTCATTTATCTTACAGACTCAATTATATTTTCGAAGAAATACTTCATTTTTTAGACATTACTTTGAAAAAATAAGTTGAGAAACAGCTCGGAATGAGTAGCAAAGCAATACTTGTGTGGCTAAATGTATATCAAAGATGTCTGGCAAACTTATTTTTATTTTTATTTATTTTTATTTAAGTTTTACAGTGACAATATTTTTATTTAAGTTTTATAATGAAAGAATACCGTCAGGTGAGGAGTTGAGTAAAACTCACTTGGTTTTCATTCTTTCCCTAGAAATGTGCGCAACAGGAGACTTTTTAGGCCTCTTGCTGAATGCATTGCTCTTACAGACTTACTTTACCAGAACTGCAGTGAAAAATTATTCATAGGGAATGTGATAAAGTATTATGCCCTTAATAAAGCGTATCCTCTATTTTGTGTTTACCAAAGATTATATACATGGTATTGTTCAGCGAGCAGAGAAAAGAACACTGAGAAGCTTACAAGCTGAAAACATCTGTGAAACAATAGTAACAGTCACATGAGGAACATCCTATTTATGCAAAACATTTCAGGGTTTCCTCTGTGATATATTCTGCATTAACATAATCAAGTTAAATGACTACTATACTGGGTATGCATCAAAATTTAATCAATTCAAAAGTTCAGCACTGACAGTATATCTTTTTCTCTATTTACTTAAACTTTGAGGGTCAGAGATAATAAGTCTTATGAGTCTAATGGTAAATAGAGTTCAGAATAAAAGCACCTAAAACAATGAATTTCCTTTAGGTTGATATCCACAACCCTTGCAGAAATCAAATTCTTCTAGGTTCAGAATAGAGAATTTTAGGTTAATAAATCTATGGAAGACACTTATATTTAGAGTTCTGAAATTACCCCCTACTTTAATTAACTTTTACCTCAATGGATGCCTCTTACACAGCAACTGTCATTGAGGAATCCTTGATGAAGAGGCCTCTTCTACTGCCTAGGAGTTGGTTATTAGAGATCAGTTAAGAATCCCCTGGGGTGATTTCCACAGGTAAATAGTTTCTACTCCAGAAGCTATCTCTTCACATGTAAACTTTTAACAGGTTCCACTACACAGCACCTATGACCTTGGGCAAACTTCAATGGGACCAGAGAACTAGGAGAGTAAAGTAGTTGCTATTGTTTTTATGCTCTCGGTGACCTCAGTATGCTTAGGAAAAAAAAAAAA